>NC_136003.1:32203285-32208285 GCF_048128805.1 Centroberyx gerrardi | reverse complement strand
TGATCTCTCTCTCTCTCTCTCTCTCTCTCTCTCTCTCTCTCTCCCTCTGTGTTTGTCTCTACGTCTCCCTCTCTGAATCTCTCTCACACACACACTGACCCAGTCAAGAGGTCAAAGGTCACCCGGTCAGGCCTACAAGCTCTCTCTGTCTTTCTCTCTAACAAGCTGTTATTGTGTCTGACAGACAGACGGTCAGTCAGGTGTGCAGACTGAATAGAATCAAATAGAATCGAATCGAATCTAGGGTGTGTGAGTCATAGTGCTGTGTTGGTGTTGTGTTAAAGTTGTGTTGGTGTTGTGTTCAAAATGTGTTGGTGTTGTGTTAAAGTTGTGTTGGTGTTGTGTTAAAGTTGTGTTGGTGTTGTGTTAAAGTTGTGTTGGTGTTGTGTTAAAGTTGTGTTGGTGTTGTGTTAAAAATGTGTTGGTGTTGTGTTAAAGTTGTGTTGGTGTTTTGTTAAGGCTGTCTGTGATATTGGGCAGTAAAACCCCGAATTATTGCACATGTAACAATATCACTATATCAAAAAATTTGGTAATTTATGTTATATAATATAGATAGCAATAATATTAATAATCATAAAAACCTTTATTTGTATGCACCTTTCATACACAACATGCAGCTCAAAGTGCTTTACATCAACAGGCAAGACAGATAAAAAGATAAAATTCATATAAAAGAACAAGCAATAATGTTTATGTATATTAAAATCTTTCAGTTCATGAGAGCTAAACCGTTCAATCATTTGCCACGCCAACACGCTCTTGATATTTAAAATCCTACGCCGACACGCTCCTGATATTTAAAATCCCACGCCAACACGCTCCTGATATTTAAAATCCCACGCCAACACGCTCCTGATATTTAAAATCCTACGCCAACACGCTCCTGATATTTAAAATCCCACGCCAACACGCTCCTGATATTTAAAATCCTACGCCAACACGCTCCTGATATTTAAAATCCCACGCCAACACGCTCTTGATATTTAAAATCCCACGCCAACACGCTCTTGATATTTAAAATCCCACGCCAACACGCTCTTGATATTTAAAATCCCACGCCAACACGCTCTTGATATTTAAAATCCCACGCCAACACGCTCTTGATATTTAAAATCCTACGCCAACACGCTCTTGATATTTAAAATCCCACGCCAACACGCTCTTGATATTTAAAATCCCTCGACACGCCAACACGTCCTTGTTAAAATCCCACATTAACACGCTCTTGATATTTAAAAGTAGACGCCATGCCAACACACTAGTTGATATTTAAAATCCCCGTTTTGCATGTCAGGGTCCACCTGTCCTGCAGACACAGCCCCATCGTACCGGGCTGAAGAGCGGCGGCTGAATTTAAACTGTAAATGCAAAGTATTGTTGGTTTAACAGTTGTTGGCTTTGGTCAGCCTGTAATGTGTAGAGGAAACAATAACCTGAAGCCTCAGAGGCTGCTTTCACAAACCGTCTGTGTTGATTTTATTATCTTATTTATTCTAAAGCATCTAGTTAATAAAAATATAATGTGGTGTGGTCGGTCCGCCAGCTGCAGCAGAGCCGGGTCCGCTCTTATATTGGAGCGTCTGGTTCCTGTGACAGTAAACCATTCAGGAAGTATTTAACATTTCACATTTTGGTATTTTTTTTAATTTTTTTTAAATAATCTTCATAAAATACAGCAATGTAATACAAAAGGGTAGGCTAATGACAGACATACAAGAAAAAAAAAAGATGAATAATACACGTAAGGAAAAAATACATTAACTTGAATTACACAAAGACCTTATATAAATGACAAATATTAAAAGTTGTAACGGCCTTTTTTTTTATCAGAGAGAGAAATTAAATCAACATAAAGACTCATTTCCTTCAAGAACACATTAAATTCAGGCTTTCTGTTGGTAAATTTACATTTGTGGATATGGAATTTTGTGAAAATGAAAGTTAAATTAATAAGAAAAAAGGCTTTTTCATCACTGATACAATACTCATTACAACCAAACATCACATTTTTAAAACAAAGAGCAAAATCAGGATATATAGTGTTGACAATAAAGTTTCATACATCTTGCCACAGTTCACGGGTGTAATTACAGAACCAGAGATATGATTCACAGAAAGAGCAGTGAGTATTAATGTCTTTCTTAAATTTCTTAAGAAAGTGCTTGACCGGATAACATTCATGAAGTAATTTAAAAAAAAAATTCTTTTACCTTATTTGTTAGTAAGAACTGAGAAGACATGGACCCTGATTTTCTTCCAGTTGACCTTTTCCACCAAATCATCCCAATAAGAAACCACCATATAGGAACAGAAACATCCTGCTGAAATAAAGAAAGAGAAGAAGAAAAACAAATATTTCCTACTGCAGAGTCAGCTGGATCAGTGGAAGGTAACGGCAGTGGCAGTGAAGTAGAAAGTCTCTTGAGGAACATAATGATGCCAGAGCGGATTTCTGATTTCTGGGTTTTATAGGGAGTTGGTACATAGATAACAATTCTGAGTAACATTTTGGTATTTAGTCGATTCTCTCATCCGGAGTGATGTGGTCACCTGTAGAAGAAGCTTCTGCAAGCAACACTTTCCCCTTGTGAAATAAGCACAATGTGTTAAAATGCAAATAAGTCGCTCCGTACACATTAAGTGAGAGAAATGTGTTTCCCGCAGCAGGAAAGGATCGGGTGGAGGAGACAGGACTAGAAACAGGAAGTAGTTTGACATGGTGGTGGAGGAAAGTGAGCAACACAGTCTCATAAGATTTGGTGTCTTGAGAACCTCCAGCATGGAAAGGGGTGAAGGAACTGGACTTTTCACCAGTTGGTCACATGAAAAGATTAGCTAAAATTTTGTAAAATTTTGTCAAGGTTTCAATCCAATCGGAAGTTACCCAGTGGCTCCTGATAGGCTTAAAATGGGCTGTGAGTATACTTTCTGGTTTTCTTAATGGAAACTTCTTGAATTAATTTGACTCATTTTTGTTACTTCCATAAGAAAAAAAATGTAGATTCTACCTTTCAGCGATATGAACACCTGCCCCCACCTCCTTTACCTGGGAATGTGGATATAGAGAACAGGGGTTAATGAATATATTATCATAATGATGTTTTGTGTGAAAGAGCAAAATGAGTCATGGTTACTTCCTTGTCTTCCAGAGCTTTGCTAATCAACCCTGCACTTGTTTGGGATCTTTTATTTGGGATACGTTTAAAGAAGTTAAAGTTAAAAAGGAAGAAATAGATTGATATTTGGAAGTTGGCCGTAACAATAAACAACAATTTTTGGAAGTGATTTTTTGGGGCTTTTTCTCAGCTCCCAAAGGTCATAGATTCAAGGGAGCAAAACACTTGATGAGGGAATCATTTCCAAAACTGTGTAAGCAGATTTACATAAAACACTCACATTATGAATCTAAGCCTCATTGACAAGACATCATTAGAAAGTTCTTGACCTTGTGAGTAACATGTTTCAATCCCAGGTTCCCAGCTTATTTCTCCTCTTGGAAAAAGGGAAAACAACCTTCATCAGGTTTATGAAAAATGTGATGAAGATGGATTGGAAGTTGAAAGTTGGAAGTGAGAATAGATTGATTTTTAGAAGATTCACTAGAAGTAATGCCTGGGGAGAAATAGTTGATAATTCGAAGAGTTGGAAGATTTGAAACTTCTCCAGTCAAACGATACCTGCATTTGATACTTTTTGTACACAGATCTAGAAAATATAATGACTATTTGTATGGTTTTACTCGCAGCCAATCACCGCAAGCGTTCTTTGATTTAATGCAACGTGTGATTGGCCCGCTACCGCAGCAGCTACAACCCATACAGTCTGTGGTGAGGTCGAGCGCGGTGTGTGTGACGGAGTCGGCAGTTCAGCAGTAAAAAAAAGATATCGAATGAAGTACTCTATTGGTATCGGTATCACTTTAAGGGTACTGGTATCGTACTTTTTTAAGCGATACCCAGCCCTAATTAGCAGTGTCACTTGCAGCCGAATACTTGAATTACTTGACTTATGGAGGAAGTAACTTTATGGAGTTTTGAATTCAACAGCTTGAAGTTCGGGGTTAAAAAGATATTCTGTCTTTTAGAAGTACATTTCACTGTTCATGTCCCTCACAGGAAAATATAAGTGATGATGCTACAGGAAAAAACAACAGTCACTGAAAAACTTAGGAAGACAGAACCCCGACCCCCGATGACGTCATCACATGACCTGGAGGACGAATTGCATTTGGTGAGTCCCAGACTTGCTTGAGGACATGTCCGGGTCAGGATAGGGTTGGGGAGATGACTGATACTTGGAAAATATACAGTATTTGCAATAGTATGAATATGTACGGTCTTAGAAAACTGACCCCATGTGACCCAAAGGCCTCAGAAGGCTGTGAAGACTGCCGGCCTGGGACCACGAGAGCTGTGGGGAGGAGTTTCATGGGGATGATGGGTACCATGTGGGGATAAGTCCACAGCACGTATGTATTCATCTAAGGTACCATCCTACCTGAAAGACCAGAACCCACCGCGATAAAAAAAGCATGCTGACAAAGAAAAATGGATTCTTCAACCACATGAGGAATTTACAGATGAAAAAGAGGAAAATATCAGCCAACCAGGTACAAGACATCAGTTACCAGGTGGATCTCTGTGGAGACGTCATCTGCCACCGGAGAAAGAGAGAGAGAGAGAGAGAGAGAGAGAGAGGGAGAGAGAGAGAGAGACAGACTGAGAGAGAGAGAGAGAGAGAGGGAGACAGACAGAGAGAGAGAGAGAGCGAGAGGAGAGAGAGAGAGACAGAGAGAGAGAGGATAAATAAGAAATGAGGCTCCATCGACCCAACAAACTCTTCTCCATCTTTGTTTCTGAGTCGTTTCTTCTTGTCGTCTGACAGAGAGGGAGACAGAGAGAGAGAGAGAGAGAGAGAGAGACAGAGAGAGACAGAGAGAGAGACAGAGAGAGAGGAGAGAGAGGGAGAGGTGAAGAAGAACGAGGCTGGTGTCAGAA
>NC_136003.1:32195785-32198285 GCF_048128805.1 Centroberyx gerrardi | reverse complement strand
CTCCACCTCTCTCTCTCTAATTCCTCCAATTAGAATCCCAGGAGACGACGAAGAAAAGAAAAGAAAAGAGGAGGAGAGGAGAGATTCAGAGGGATTTGTTGTCATCCGAGTACGGTTTTTCAGGGAATGGAGGGATGGAGAAGAGGAGGAGAGAAAAAAAAAAGCGTAGAGGCGGAAAGGAGGGATAAGAGGAGAGGAGGGATTGAGAGGGATTTGTTATTATCCAAACATTTGGAGAGAGGAGGAAGAGGAGGAGGAGGAGAAGAAGAAGAGAGCAAAGAGGAGGAGGAGGAGGAGAGAAAAAAAGAGAGGAGAAGCAGAAAGGAGGGGATAAGAGGAGGAGAAAGCAGGAGGAGGAGGAGGGATAACAGGAGAGAATGAGAGGGATTTGTTGTCATCCAAACAAATTTGGAAGGAGGAGGAAGAAGAAGAGAGGAGGAAGAAGAGGAGGAAGAAGAAAGAGAGGAGGAAGAGAGGAAGAGGAGGATGAGGAGGAAACAGGAGAGAGGACAAGAAGAAGGGGAGAGGAGAAGAAAGGAGGAGGAGAGGAGGAGGAGTGGAGCGGTACACGGTCAGGTCAAACGCAGCGTTTTCGGGTGAAACTGAGTTCACATTACCATACTGCTGGGTGTGTGTGTGTGTGTGTGTGTGTGTGTGTGTGTGTGTGTCGTCTCCACTCGGGCGGGTGGACACCAGATTTGTAACCAAGCGACGCCAAACAGATGGAGCTGCCATTGTGGCGATGCACACACACACACACACACACACACACACAGCGCTACTATCATTATGAGAATAAAGTACACAGGCGCCTACACTGGCAACCACCTGGGGTTAGGGTGTGTACACACACACACACACACACACACACACACTTCACACACACACACACACACACACACACACACACTTCACACACACACACACACACACACACCTCCCACACACACACGCACAAATCAAAAACCAATCTGCACCAAGGCCTCTGAGCGTGCTCACATGCTTATGCATACTGTACACACACACACACACACACACACACACACACACATACACACACATCACTCAACATGTTGTACCATTTGGTGGAGCACTCAAGCACACTCAAGTACAACACACACACACACACACACACATAAACATAAACACACTTGCACAGATTGTATTCCATCGGTTAACTAGCTGATAACAGACTAGAGGGGTACCAACTGTGTGTGTGTGTGTGTGTGTGTGTGTGTGTGTGAGTGTGTGTGTGTGTGTGTGTGAACAGAAATTGAACCCTTGAACTGTGTTTAACCCTCTCTCCCTCTCCCTCTCCTCTCTCTCTCTCTCTGTTGTTCTGTCCATCCTTCATCCTCTGGCCTTTATTCTCGCTTTCCTCCTTCCTCTCTCTCTCTTCCTGTTTCTGACACCTTCATTTGTTTCCATCCATCTTTTCTTCTCTCTCTCTGTCTGTCTCTCTCTCTCTGTCTCTCTTTTTCTCTCTCTCTCTCTCCCTCTCTTTCTCTCTCTCTCTCTCTCTCTCTCTCAGTGGGAGATAAACTAGTTTCAGGTGCTGTGAGATCAGAGAAACATTTAGCTGTATACACGTGTGTGTGTGTGTGTGTGTGTGTGTGTGTGTGTGTGTGTGTGTATTGACCTCTACCTTGAAATAGCCCTGCAGCACACGCATGTACACACACACACACACACACACACACACACACACACACCACACATACACACACACATTATAATCAAAGTGAAGCGGTTGTAAACTACCCAGTAACCTGTATAAATAAATAACTGTAAATTTAAATGAGGGCAGTTGTCGCTTGGCAGAAGATTTAATTACTGTTAGAATTTAATTATTGTTGATTTATTGATCATTTGCATCACAGGATGTGTTTCCACCGCTGTTACAGCTGTTCTAAACCACTGGAAATATAAAATATACAATTCATATAAATATTAAATAAGTTCAGTATAAAAAGTACAAATCATTAAAATACTAATAATCCTAATTCTAATACTAAGATCTGTTCTATGTCACTGTAAATATAAAATATGAATAAAATAAAATACATGTGGAAGGATTTTATAAAATGAAATAAAAAGCAACATAATAAATAGAATAAGAAGAGTAATAATAATACATTGCGGTAAAGAACAGCTGCTTGCTCCATATTACAAAAATGAATCAATTTTTGGTGATTTTCTTTAAATTAATTTTCAAAGCACAAATTTCATAATAGCAAAAATAATCACACACACACGCACAGTGAGACAGATTAAATGGATTATAAAACAGATAACTGTGTGAGTGAGTCACACTGGAGGCCGTTATAAAATATCCAATAAAATAAAACATCTGTCAATTTAAATATGAATGTGTAACAGAAAGAGAAATAGAACACTCGGTGGGAGAATAATATCTAATTGTTCTAATCATGTAATTATCATTGATTCATTAATTTATTGATCATTTGCACTATTTTTGTATTACAGAAGTCTGTTATAG
>NC_136003.1:32173285-32183285 GCF_048128805.1 Centroberyx gerrardi | reverse complement strand
GAAAATGAGATAGCCTCTTGACTTCTGTGAGTGCTGTCACTGAGTAGGTGGCTTAACACCTCACACACACACACACACACACACACACACACACACCCCTGCAGTACCGGTGTGCAGCAGCGGGGGGCGATCTGCACTGTGTCTGAACTGGAGTCTGGACCTGGTTGTGCATATTATTATTATTGTAGCATTAATAAAAAGGTAATAAATTAATAAAAAGGTATAAATTCAGTCTTGTTCATAGACACAGTACTACTGCTACTACTGCTTGTACTGCTACTACTACATTTTTGTACACTTTTAGTATTTGTGTGAGTCAACTTCAAGTACACCATAAGTATACAACTATGAACTTAGATGGACTAATTCAGTCCCATCCAGTAGTACAAATTAAAAAGTAGTATTTATAGTATATATACACTAATACATAATTGTGACAAAAGTGAGTATACTTTTTTATAATTATGACAATCCAAATTAAATAAAAGCTCAAACAAATAAGACAAATAAAACAAACAAAATAAAAGCACAAACCAAATAAAAACACAACAAAATAAAAGCTCAAACACCAAGTTCCCCAAAGTTAGTATACTTGTTATACTGACGTGTACTTTACAAAGTAAACGTACAGTACTGCTGCTAGTATCAGTCAGTACTCTGTGTCCTCTCCTCTCTCTGTCAGCAGCAGCTGAGGCTGCAGACGGAGCAGACTGAGCGTGCCCAGACCGACACCGCAGAGCTGAGAGCCTCCGCTCTGGAGTCACATGTTGGGGTTCAAATCCCACAGACCAGCAACCAGCAACCAGCAACCAGCAACCAGCAGCCAGCAGCCAGCAGCCAGCAGCCAGCAGCCAGCAACCAGCAGCCAGCAGCCAGCAACCAGCAACCAGCAGCCAGCAGCCAGCAGCCAGCAGCCAGCAGCCAGCAGCCAGCAACCAGCAGCCAGCAGCCAGCAGCCAGCAGCCAGCAGCCAGCAGCCAGCAGCCAGCAGCCAGCAACCAGCAACCAGCAGCCAGCAACCAGCAGCCAGCAGCCAGCAACCAGCAGCCAGCAGCCAGCAGCCAGCAACCAGCAGCCAGCAGCCAGCAGCCAGCAGCCAGCAACCAGCAGCCAGCAACCAGCAGCCAGCAGCCAGCAGCCAGCAGCCAGCAACCAGCAGCCAGCAACCAGCAGCCAGCAGCCAGCAGCCAGCAGCCAGCAACCAGCAGCCAGCAGCCAGCAGCCAGCAGCCAGCAACCAGCAGCCAGCAACCAGCAGCCAGCAACCAGCAGCCAGCAGCCAGCAACCAGCAGCCAGCAGCCAGCAACCAGCAGCCAGCAACCAGCAGCCAGCAGCCAGCAACCAGCAGCCAGCAACCAGCAGCCAGCAGCCAGCAACCAGCAACCAGCAGCCAGGTGAGTCAGGAAACACGGTGGGTTCTGCAGCCAGGGGAGCGGAGCTGGGAAAGTCTTCAACAAACCAACAGGATCTAATACAATCAAACAAATACAAAAAATAAATAAATCTCAAACCAAAATAACAAAACAAAAAATAAATCTCAAACCTAAAAAACAAAATAAAAGAACAATCCAAAATGGCAATCAAAAAAAGTAAAGAAAGTAAAGTAAGAAAGTAAAAAGTAGTATTTATAGTATATACTCTATGTAGTATGGTTCTATTATACAAAAGTAGTACAATAGTATACTTAGGCTTATACTTTTAATGATACTAGAAGTATACTTAATGTACAGTAACTTGTTGCTGTCTTGTTAGTATTCTTAAAGTATTATAGTATACGTACAGGCCGGCTGTACTGTGAGGAGCTTGTGTGTTCTACTTCTGTAAAGTGGGCCAATACAGTCCCAATGAGTAACACAAAGTACTACTACTACTATTACTAATACTACTGTTACTACTACTACTACTACTGCTACTACTACTACTAATACTACTGTTACTGCTACTACTGCTGCTACTACTACTACTAATACTACTGTTACTGCTACTACTGCTACTACTACTACTACTACTAATACTACTGTTACTGCTACTACTACTACTACTACTACTACTACTACTGTTACTGCTACTACTACTACTACTACTACTAATACTACTGTTACTGCTACTACTGCTGCTACTACTACTACTACTACTACTAGTAGTAGTAATACTACTGCTACTATTACTACTGCTGCTACTACTACTACTACTACTATTACTAATATTACTGCTACTACTACTACTACTGCTACTACTACTACTACTATTACTACTACTACTACTAATACTACTGCTACTACTACTACTACTAGTAATACTACTGCTACTATTACTACTGCTGCTACTACTACTACTACTACTACTACTACTAATACTACTACTACTACTAATACTACTGCTACTACTATTACTACTGCTGCTACTACTACTACTACTACTAGTAATACTACTGCTACTATTACTGCTGCTGCTACTACTACTACTACTACTACTACTACTATTACTAATATTACTGCTACTACTACTACTACTGCTACTACTACTACTACTACTACTACTACTACTATTACTAATACTACTGCTACTAATACTACTGCTACTACTACTACTACTGCTACTACTATTACTAATACTACTGCTACTACTGCTACTACTACTATTACTAATACTACTGCTACTGCTACTACTACTAATAATAATACTACTACTAATACTACTAATACTACTACTACTACTACTATCCTGGACTCAGATTTAAATTTCAACAGCTACATCAAATGAGTAACTTCGTCAGCTTACTACCATCTAAAAAATATTGCAAGAGTCAGAGGAATAATGTCCAAACAAGACCAGTAAGGCTTACCCACGCCTTTATTTCCAGTAGATTGGATTACTGCAACGGTCTGTTCACAGGGCTTTCAAAAAAAGCTCTTCGGCAACTCCAACTTATTCAGAACGCCGCTGCCAGGGTCCTGACGGAAACTAGGAAATACGACCACATTATACCAGTTCTAAAATCCTTACACTGGCTACCAGTCACTCAGAGAACTGATTTCAAAATCTTGCTGCTTGTCTACAAATCACTCTGTGGCTCTGGGCCCAAACACATCTCTGACATGCTTGTGCCATATGAACCTTCTAGGACCCTCAGGACATCTGGAGAGTTAGAACAAAACACGGTGAAGCAGCGTTTTGTTATCATGCAACACAGACCTGGAATAACCTCCCAGATGATATTAGACAAGCCCCGACTCTGACCACTTTTAAGTCAAAGCTTAAAACTTTCCTATTTTACACTGCCTACTCTACCCTGTAATGGCTAAAAACTTATCTTTTCAGCTTAGCTTTTAAATAGTCTTCATTTTAACTGTTTCTGTTCAGGATGCCAACAGAGCTGACACAGGCAAGTACGAATTTTCATTGGTCTTGTCCGGGTAATGCTTACTGCATGAGTGAACACTAATGTGGGGGGACAGAGCTTTACCCTGTTACCCTACCATGATCCTCATCCATCTGTGGACGGGGAGGTTTTTGACCAAGAGGAGAATCTGTGATCCTCGTCTGCCTGAGGCAGTGAGATCTGACGTAAATATCAGATCAAGAGTAGAATCAGGAAGGACAGGGGAAAAGAAAATGAAAGAAAAACATATGGGTTCACTCACAATGTGCATCTAAAAGTGGGAATATTTGTTGTGTTCTTTTATCTTTCTATTTCACTTGATTTGAACTGCACTAGTTTACTTTTTGTCTTTTATCTTTTGTATCTCGTCTGTACTTTTGCACTTTTTAATTGTAAATCTTATACTGTATTTTTATTACTCTGTAAAGCACTTTGAATTGCCTCAGTGTATGAAATGTGCTATACAAATAAAGCTGCCTTGCCTTGCCTACTAATACTACTATTACTAATACTACTGCTACTACTGCTACTACTACTACTACTATTACTAATACTACTATTACTAATACTACTGCTACTACTGCTACTACTGCTACTACTACTAATACTACTATTACTAATACTAATACTACTGCTACTACTGCTACTACTGCTACTACTACTAATACTACTATTACTAATACTAATACTACTGCTACTACTGCTACTACTACTACTATTACTACTGCTACTACTATTACTAATACTACTGCTACTGGAAGTGGAGACAGGAGCAGAGCAGTAATGGAGCAGCTCTGTTTCCAAGTGAAAACTAATTGACAGCCGAACACTTAAAGCTTAATTCACTCTGTAGATTGGCTGCTAGAGAGAGAGAGAGAGAGAGAGAGAGAGAGAGAGAGAGAGGGAGAGAGAGAGAGGGAGAGAGATAGAGAGGGAGAGAGAGAGAGAGAGAGGGAGAGAGAGGGAGAGAGAGAGAGAGAGAGGGAGAGAGAGGGAGAGAGAGAGAGAGAGAATTTCAATCTAACAAGGTGGAGGGTCGAACGAGAGCTGCTTTCTAAAAATGGCATTTGGTCTCTTGTCGTAGTCTGTCTCTCTCTCTCTCTCTCTCTCTCTCTCTCTCTCTCTCTCTCTCTCTCTCTCTCTCTAGCCAATCTACAGTGTGAATTAAGCTTGTTTTCCCTTTTCTATTTCTCACTCTCTTTCTGTGTCTCTCTCTCTCCAATTCAATTTCAATGGGTTTATCTATCTATCTATCTATTTATGTGTTGTCCTTTCCTTGGCATTTGCCGCTCTCTCTCTCTCTCTCTCGCTGCATCTCTCTGGTTGCCGTGGTTACGGTGTCGGCAGGGGTCGGGACCTGACGGGATCCGCCTGTAAATGAAGTTGGAGAGGGGGGGGTGGGGGGGGTCGCAGTGAGGGGGGGGGGGGTTCTTGGTTGCTACGGTAACAGCTGATTTGGTGCCATCCCTCCTCTTCGTTTAAATCTTCTTCTCTTTTTTTGTTCTTCCACTCGTCTTTCAGGAAGGAAGAATAGTTTTTTGCAGTTTTACAGTTTGAGTCACTGAAGACTGGAAGGTTGCCGGTTCGAATCCGATGAATTAAAGTTAAGAAGAAGACTCGGCCTGCGCTCAGCAAGCTTCAATTTCTGCATCACCAACATTAAAAACAAGCAGTACTGAGGAGGTCAAAGGTCAGAGGTCACCGTTCATAAGCAGAATATGCAGAGAAAAACATGATTATTTTTAACTTTTAACATGAACTGCTGTTTATGAGCCACCAGTGAAATCTTGTCTCTTCCACAGTCTCCTGGGGGGTCAAAGGTCATTCCATCACTCTGATCCTCCACCTGTGGCTCTGTTGGAGTCTGATGCTTCTTCAGCGTGTGAATGTTATTTTATTATGAATAGAGAAATCAAAACAAACCTCACTCCATGCTGACACTGAAAATACAAGGAAAAACCTTCAGATGGAGCTGCTGGATGAACGATGACAAGCGAGGGAGAGAAAAACGAAATATTAGACGTGTGGCTGAAAGAAGAAGAAGAAGAAGAAGAAGAAGAAGAAATGCTCTATGTATAAATAATATTCCACCCAAAATCACGTAGCAGAGCAACAAAAAGATGAACAAAGGATATTTAAACATAGATTCAAATTCAATAGATCCATTCAGTTAGTAGACTCCAGCACATCATGATGATTGATGAAGTGATTGATCTCAAGATCTTAACAATCACGATTCCAGTTAATAACCCCCCTCCCCCTACACACACACACACACACACACATACACACACGGGTAGGAAACATATTGATCGATGGATTAATTGATTGATTGATTGGGAAGTCGCTGGCTCCTCCCACAGAGGGAGTCAGGTGGGTAATCGACAGCAGAGCAGGTCAATACTGCTGCTGTGTGTGTGTGTGTGTGTGTGTGTGTGTGTGTGTGTGTGAAAAGGTTGGCTAACGGTTCAGTTTAGGATCTAAAACAACTTGGTTCAGGTTTGGGAAAGGCTTTGATCGTGGTTGAGTAAGAAAACTTTCGCTACTCTACTGCCTGTTTACACTCGTGTCTCCTTCAGGGAACCGTTTCTTGATGGGAAAACTGAACTTCAACACTTCAGGTGCCTCCAACACGTAGTTTGGTGTCAACAAGTCATGTTCATCTCATGTGTTTGTGTGACATCAGGTTGGAAACGGTCTGATTTACCGGCTCACAGACAGAAAACTGCAGGTCATTTCCTACACAGACGTTTCACAAAAAATAACTCTGAATATTCAAGAGCTGTCAGCGCTGCATCTCCTGTGTGTGTGTGTGTGTATGTGTGTGTGTGTGTGTGTGTGTGTGATCTCAGTGAGACAGTGTCAGCTCATCTCATCACCGATCCAGACTAAAACAATCATCCAAAGCACTTTAACACGCACACACACACACACACACACACACACAGAGACAATTAGCATGTAAATTAAGCTCCATTCAAGCGCGATCCAGCAGCCTTCCTCTTTCATTTGACCACACATCAATCCACAGGTCCACACACACACACACACACACACACACAAACACACACACACACAGAAACAAACATGTGATGGCCTCTGAGTCTGTGTTAATTGTGTGTGTGTGTGTGTGTGTGTGCGTGAATGTATTATGTTATCATCTTCTCTCTCCTTCCTCATCCTCCCCTTCCT
The DNA here is from genome assembly GCF_048128805.1 of Centroberyx gerrardi. Taxonomy (NCBI): domain Eukaryota; kingdom Metazoa; phylum Chordata; class Actinopteri; order Beryciformes; family Berycidae; genus Centroberyx; species Centroberyx gerrardi. Next base: position 32,176,711 of record NC_136003.1, on the reverse strand, counting down.
TTTTCTCTCTCTCCTCCTCCTTCCTGGTATAAGAGAGAGAGAGAGAGCGAGAGAGAGAGTGAGCATGGGAGAGAGAGAGAGAGAAAGAGAGAGAGAGATTCAGACACAACCAGTCACTCTTTACACCTGTTAGCATTACAGCCGGCTAGCCATACCAAACTGTCCTCAATCACAACCTGTTAGCATTACAAGCGGTTAGCATTAACTGACTAGCGATGCTAAAATACTCTTTATACCTGTTAGCATTTCAAATGGTTAGCATTAACTGACTAGTGGCACTAATAGTCTCTTTATACCTGTTAGTATTACAAAGAGTTACGTTTAACTTGCTAGTGACGCTAAAAGTCTCTACACTTAACATTACAGCAGGGTCAAGCTAACTGGCTAGCCATGCTACTAATCTCTCTTTATACAGTAGTCTACCTGTTAGCATTACAAAGCGTTACAGTTCACCAACTAGCAATGCTATTAGCTTTACAGCAAAGGTATTGTAAAGGTGAAGGTATGAATTTTTGTAAACGTCTCATTTGTAAAGGCATCAGTTTGTAATATTTAACAGTGTGTTGACAGGAGAAACTGAACAGAGCTAACATCATGACAAGCTAACATCCCGACAAGCTAACATCATGACAAGCTAACATCACGACAAGCTAACATCACAACAAGCTAACATCATGACAAGCTAACATCATGACAAGCTAACATCATGACAAGCTAACATCACGACAAGCTAACATCATGACAAGCTAACATCATCACAAGCTAACATCACGACAAGCTAACATCACGACAAGCTAACATCACAACAAGCTAACATCACAACAAACTAACATCATCACAGGCTAACATCATCACAAGCTAACATCATCACAAGCTAACATCAAGACAAGCTAACATCACGACAAGCTAACATCACAACAAGCTAACATCACAACAAACTAACATCATCACAGGCTAACATCATCACAAGCTAACATCATCACAAGCTAACATCACAACAAGCTAGCATCACGACAAGCTAACATCATGACAAGCTAACATCACGACAAGCTAACATCACGACAAGCTAACATCATCACAAGCTAGCATCACGACAAGCTAACATCACGACAAGCTAACATCACGGCAAGCTAACATCATCACAAGCTAACATCACAACAAACATCATCACAAGCTAACATCATCACAAGCTAACATCATCACAAGCTAGCATCATCACAAGCTAACATCATCACAAGCTAACATCACGACAAGCTAACATCACAACAAGCTAACATCATCACAAGCTAATATCACAACAAGCTAACATCACAACAAACATCATCACAAGCTAACATCATCACAAGCTAACATCACAACAAACATCATCACAAGCTAACATCATCACAAGCTAACATCACGACAAGCTAACATCATCACAAGCTAACATCATCACAAGCTAACATCACAACAAACTAACATCATCACAAGCTAACATCATCACAAGCTAACATCATCACAAGCTAACATCACGACAAGCTAACATCACAACAAGCTAACATCATCACAAGCTAATATCACAACAAGCTAACATCACAACAAACACATCATCACAAGCTAACATCATCACAAGCTAACATCACAACAAACATCATCACAAGCTAACATCATCACAAGCTAACATCATCACAAGCTAACATCAATACAAGCTAACATCATCACAAGCTAACATCACAACAAGCTAACCAAAATACAAACTGTGTGATGATCTGTAAATACAAAATTTGCATGGGAAGCTATGGGAGCTTAGCCCCGCCTCTTCCTGTGTGTTTGAAGAGAAGAAGAGAGAGAGAGAGAGAGAGAGAAAGAGAGAGAGAGAGAGAGAGATAGAGAGAGGCTGTCAGCAGTTAATATGAACTGTCACCTTGTATTATTCAGCAGGACTGGCTGCTGCTGCACCTCCCCTCTCCCTCTCCTCCTCCTCCTCTCCTCCTCCTCTCCTCTCCTCTCTCTCTCCTCCTCTCCTCCTCTCCTCCTCCTTTCCTCTCTCCTCCTCTCTCCTCTCCTCTCCTCTCCTCTCCTCTCTCCTCTCTCTCGTCTCCTCTTCTTTTCTCTCTCCCCCACAGAAGCACTTCTCTTCTTCTCTTTTTCCCTCCACACCTTTTCTTTTTCTCTCTCCTTTCTTCTTTCCTCTCCCTCATTTCCTTGTTAATGTGTGTGTGTGTGTGTGTGTGTGTGATTGACATGGGAACTCTGCTATAAAGACCTTCACTGCAAATGAGCTTCACTCCCCTATTGGCATTTAATTATCTACAGCAACACACACACACACACACACACACACACACACACACACACATATAAAACTATATAAAAGTCTGCGTTTCCACAGTGATTCTGCCTGTTTCTTCAAGCACTAACAACTCTCTTATAAAACTGTCACACACACACACACACACACACACACACACACACACACACACACACAGCGAGAGAGAGAAACAGAGAAAGAGAATAAGAACGAATGGAAGAAGGATAAGCACAAGATTGAGGAGAGAGAGAGAGAGAGAGAAGCGGTCGAGAGACACTGATCTGCGTGACAGATGTTCACTCTGTGTGTGTATGTGTGTGTGTGTGTGTGTCGTTGTCTACACACATCTGTGCTTTCTAAGAGTGCTGTTGGTGTGTGTGTGTGTGTGTGTGTGTGTCAGAAAAGAGAGGAAAGAGAGAGAGAGAGAGATAAAAGATGATAAAAGAGAAGGCAGATGAGACCAGAGCGACCACCTGCTCACTGACAGAGCTGTAACACACACACACACACACACACACACCACACACACACACCCTCTCACACACACACACACACACACACACACACAGTTCAGGCGGGAATCGAACATTGTCTCGTACACAGCGGGCTGAAAACTTGAAAACCTCTTTCACTGTTCTGCTTTAGAGAGAGTGACAGACACACACACACACACACACACACACACACACACACACACACTGAGGCAGGGACACCCCCGCAGTGTGTGTGTGTGTGTGTGTGTGTGTGTGTCTCTACACCTGTCAATATGAAGGTTATTGATGAGACAGCTCAGCAATAGAGCTCAGGGACAGAGAGGGTCCCCTCCCCCTCACACACTCACACACACACACACACACACACCCACACACACACACACACACACACACACCCACACCCACACACACACACACCCACACACACACACACACACACTGGGCCTCGGGGCGTCAGGGAGTCGAACCCCAAACCCTGCTGCTCTGTCGCCGGGTTTCCCCTAAAGTTTGCTATGTGACATCACCCCACCAGCAGCCAATCACACGCTAGCGTTGCTCTCTTGTCCCTCCCATCTCTGCATCACTGTCGGTGCCACAGCTGTCAATCATCAGCAGAGCGACGTGGTTTAAGGAAGTCCGCTC
>NC_136003.1:32171830-32173085 GCF_048128805.1 Centroberyx gerrardi | reverse complement strand
TTCAATAAATGAAAACTTCTCTCTCTCTCTCTCTCTCTCTCTCTCTCTCTCTCTCTCTCTCTCTCTCTACCAGGTGGTGTTCATCTCTTTGTGCCAGACAGTCTTGTCTCTCACAGCAAGCAGCATCTGGCCTGCAGCTCTCACACACACACACATACACACACACACACACAGATATATGTACACACATTGCATGCAGACGGGTACTCTGATACACACACACACTCACACACACACACACACACACACACACACAAACACAAAGGCTTTAATCAAGTCAAAAGCTTCCAGCTGACTGGTACACAGGAAGTCAGATGAATTCACACACTCATCCGTCTTCCACACTGCTCACACACACACACACACACACACACACACACACAGACACACAGACAGAGGTTTTCCAAATGCGGTCATGCATACACATTGAATGCTCTCTCTCTCTCTCTCTCTCTCTCACACACACACACACAGCTTCCAAATGCTCCTGGTAGAGTGTGTGCCAAAGCATCTGGTGTTTCCTTTGTGTACGAGCCAATAACCTGAAACCAGGAAGTAACGCTCGGTTTCCTCACTGCTCATTGGTCAGCGGAGTGGAATCTGTTCATCAGCGCCAAACTGCTGAACCAGAACCAGTTTTTACTCCCTCAAAACATCAGCTCACACTCGTTTGGCCGTTTTGGGGTTAGTCCTCAAATCCTTTCCTAACAGTTCTGCGTTCAAAAGTTTACTTCAGTAAAAGTATAGAAGTATTAGCAGTGAAATGAACTGAAGTATCAAAGTAAAAATAGTATTCATTCTGTCAGAGAGTTAAATTATTGAAGCATGAACCTGTCAGAAGTATTTTAATGTTGTCGGTCTAACTGCTCCAGATACTGTTGGGGAGTTTAAACTCTAACAATGCAACATATTTTATGAGCTTATCGTATGTTTTGCATGTAAAACCTTATTCTGCAAAGTAACTAGTAACTCCAGCTGGCAGATAAATGTAGTGGAGGAAAAGAAGAAAGTCTCACAGAATGGAAAATACACAAGTATGTGTGTGTCGGGACCTCAAAACTGTACTGAAGTACCTCATCACCATGACACCAAACCCCTTACTTTTATCCCTGAAATGTCCTTAATTTCTCCATCACATAAACATTAATTATCCATTAAAAATAACAGCTTTAATAAAGTAAGGTTAGTATCATGGGTTTATAAGGGATTTATTCATGGGTTGGTTCACAGACTCTAGAAATTAAGGGATTTTTCA
>NC_136003.1:32156830-32169330 GCF_048128805.1 Centroberyx gerrardi | reverse complement strand
ATTAATTTTATCAGTTAAACTATCAAAAGTATTTAAAGGAAGATGTCAGTCTGCAGTAAAACACGCGTGTAAAGGTTCATACATGACAGTTACAGTCATGGAAAGTTGGTATGAAGCTCTGGAATTTAATTATAAGAGGCGGAGCTAATAAACCAGGTGCTGCAGATTTTTCATTGATTTTATTTTTCATCAGTTTTCTGTCTTTGTCTCAGTATTTTCTGCTGCTGTTACTCTGCAGATAGTTCATGTATTATCTTTCCATTAACCTACATGTAATATACTGTTAACGTAACAATTTGCTGTTCAGAATAAATTCAATACATTTCCCATTAATGGAATAAATGCTACCTACCGTTAACGTAATAACTGTTTTCCTGTAATAATAATTACATTTTGGGGTTTCATTACATTAACAGAAAGGTTGATTTTTTTTATTTGTATTTAATCCATTTACAATAATCATCAAAGCCCTCTTCCATTCATAGTCATTTTCCATTCTTATTCCAGTCATATTCTGACTGTTATTACATTTCATTTTTGAAAAGTGAAAATCTCAGCTTTCTCTGTAATGTAATAAAAACCAATAATAACAATAATCAATGATTATCATTTTAACAAGAAGTTATGACATTAACGGTATGTAAAGTATTACGTTAACAGGATTATTACACTATCGACTGTAAATGATCATTATGTCAGTGGTTTATTGAGTTAATGGGAAGTTATTGTATTTTAAGACACTCACTTTGTGTCATTTTTACAAACTTTGCAGATTGCATCATGTTTAAAACTGCCTGCTTGCTCTATTATTATTCAGAGTCTATTTTTGGGGATTAATAAAGTTTTTTTATTAGTATTTTTTATGTTCATGTCATATTCATGTGGAGTTTTACATGTTGAACTGTCTCCGCTGTCAACAGACCTGATAACCTGCATAACAAGCATCACTAACAGGCAGAAATAAAGACAGACACACACACTCTCACACACACACTCACTCACCCACACACACACACACACACACTCTCCTGGTTAAGCAGTGTGTGTCTGGGTCAGGTGTTGCAGAGAGAAGTGTCAAGAGTCTCTTGGCCTGACCCCGCTGTGACCCCAGCAAGGGTCAAGAGAGGTCAGCGAATCCTGACCTCCAGGAGCTGGGCTATCTCTGTACACACACACACACACACACACACACACACACACACACACAGGGTGGTGGTGACACTGTCAGGACAGGGTGTCAGGTCGACTTGTGAAAGAAGAGAGACAGTTTCAGAAAACGCTGCCTGTGCTTTCCCTTTATGGTTCGACTGTTTCCCAGCATTCAACTGGTGTCAGACTTAGTTTGAACGAGTTTCTGACCAGGCAGAGACACGTGAACGCCTGATTCTGTCGGATGATCAAGTCGAAGAAATCAGGGTTGAATTGTACGAGTCGTGACGTCATCGCTCTTTCCAACATGGCTGACCAGAGCGCAGAGTCGCACGTGAACGGAAGAAATCTCGTACAGTAAAGCACAAAATGAACCGCAAGTACAAATTTAAAAGACAGGGATATTCCTTGAGTGCTGCGGCATTCAATGTCCTGTGGTGTTTACTGTCAGAATCCCCTGAAATAGCCAAAGATTGTTTGCTAGCTAAGCTATGGCTAGCTTGATTGCTAACGTTAGCCTGGAAGGCTGCAGTGTGTAAACAGTTGAGGAAACTACTGGGATGGCCGAGTTGTTCCAGAAAAACCTACGATGAGTGTTTAAATAGCAAGCATTAGCTAAATACTCTGCTAATATCATGATACACCTCATTTTAAACATTAGCTAAATACTGTCCTATCACCTAAATACTTTAATAGCTAATATAATGAGCTATACCTCTTGAACTCTGATTTTCCCCTTAAATTTCCTCTTAAGTAGCTTTGAGTTAGAAAAAAACAACTCTTCACTGAAGCTGCAGCTGCTGATACTGAGAGAAATATTCAAACCAAGATGCTGCAACATTACAAAAAAATCTAATAATAATTCAGCCTGACATGTTTGGTGTCTTTGGAAACCTCGGGATCTGGACTAGAATTTAAAATAAAGTCCTGTGGGTTTGAACAAAGCTTGGCTGCTCAACATGAGTTTGTAATGATGGTCCCACCGCCGGACGGTGGACGAGGTTAAGAAGCTAACATTAGCTAAATACTGTCCCAGCATTATTTAAATGCTTAAATAAAAGTACATTACTAATATATTTAGATACTTGAATAACTAGCATTACCTAACCGCATTGCTAACATGATCTGCATACTCAGGTACGTTAGCTATGCGTCCGTAACATCTGAATAGTCAATATAATACTTACATACTGAATACCTAAATATCTATCATTACCCAAATATTTTGCTAATATTATCAAAACACTTTAGTTAACATTAGCTCAGTACACTTATGTTTCCAAGGTACCTAATAGCTAGCATTAGCTAAATGAATCCCTGACATTACCTGAATGCTCATGTACTGAACATTAGCTGAATACAGTACTATCCTGTCAATGTCTGAATGTTTTGAAATAGCTCGACCGAGCTAAATATATCACCAACATCGTCTACATGTGTAGCTAAAATTAGCTAAATCCTCTCCTGCAGCAGACAGATGTGAAGTGTCAGTGAGGTTGTAGCTGCACATGTAAACCACACATTCCTTGTAATTCCATCCATCTCTCCATCTCTCCTTCTCTCCATCCCTCCATCCATTCCTCCATTCCTCTCATGCTATAGTGACCGCCTGCTGAGCCTCTGACAGGCAGCCATGATGGAAGACATGCTTCAGAGAGAGAGAGAGACTTTCGACCTTTAAAAAGCTCTTCATCGCCCCACTCATGTTCTGAGATACAACAAATCATGATAGAGGATAGAGAGAGAGAGGGAGAGGGAGAGAGAGGGAGAGAGAGCGAGAGAGAGAGAGAGAGGGAGAGAGAGGGAGAGAGAGCGAGAGAGAGAGAGAGAGGGAGAGAGAGAGAAAGCCATCTGTAGCTCCGCCCAGCAGAGCTCTCTTCACGGTAAAAACGAGCGCGCCGACAGGTGGAAAGAGATACTTTGATTGACAGTTCGGTAAGTAAAGCTGCGTTAACGTCAAAAGCAGCGACACTGTCAGCAGACATTATTTGCCGATTTTTTATATTTCATACACTAACAGTATTTCCTAACAGTATTTTCTGTAGTATTTAATATTTTTATATTTTCTTTAGTATTTCAATTTTAGTCAACTAGCCTGGATAAAGAAGAATGTGGTGTGGTTAAGTACAGATTTATTTCAACACAGCAAACGACAGAGAAAAAGATAGAGTGAGCCTGACAGGTAAAGAGAGAGAGAGAAAGAGAGAGAGAGAGAGAGAGAGAGAAAGGAAGGAAGAAAGGAAGGTGAAGGAGGAAAGGCTCTTCACACTGACAGCCATCAGGGATCAAACCAGAGCAGGAAGAACGAAGGAACAGAGGAAAGAGAGAAAAATGGATGAAAAATAGACGGCAGGGATGGAGTGACAGTTGACCGCCTCTTACCCTCTGCCCTTTCCTCCCCTCCCTCTCTCTCTCTCTCTCTCTCTCTCTCCCTCTCTCTCTCTCTCTCTCTCTCTCTCTCACTCGATGAATCACACCAACACTTCCCCCTCACAGTTTTCCTTTCTTTTATTTTTTCATCCGTCCGTGTCGTGTTATCGTTACAAACATTCGTTTTCGGACAGAGAGGTCGAGTCGTCACCGAAGCCGTAACTGCTGACCTTTCGCTGACCTGAAGTCGTCATGGCAAAACAAGTCGACCTTTAACCTCCCGTACAAATCAACCCCGTCGTGTTATGAAGCGTTATCAATGGCATGGCGCGCTCCCAGGGTTACGCAACAGTTTATACTGACGCTGTCGATTACAGGCGGGGAGTCGTTTCACCGCATGTAGTTCAACTAGCAGGTTAAAGGTGCTATGTGTTAAATTTTAACATAAATAAAACGTTACCACATTAATTATGAGACATTAGTATGATTACCGTAAACAAACGAAACCATCGCTGAGAAGATTATCAGCCTCTACTGGCCCCAACACTGCATTTTACATTGTATTGTATTAGTATAATTACGGTAAAAAGCCTTTACACTGCATTTTACGTTTTGTTGTGTTAGCATAATTGTGGTAAAAGGCCTCTACACTGCATTTTACATTGTATTGTATTAGTATAATTACGGTAAAAGGCCTCTGTACTGCATTCTACATTGTATTGTATTAGTATAATTATGGTAAAAAGCCTCTACACTGCATTCTACATTGTATTGTATTAGTATAATTACGGTAAAAGGCCTCTGTACTACATTCTACATTGTATTGTATTAGTATAATTACGGTAAAAAGCCTCTACACTGCATTCTACATTGTATTGTATTAGTATAATTACGGTAAAAAGCCTCTACACTGCATTCTACATTGTATTGTATTAGTATAATTACGGTAAAAAGCCTCTACACTGCATTCTACATTGTATTGTATTAGTATAATTATGGTAAAAAGCCTCTACACTGCATTTTACGTTTTGTTGTGTTAGCATAATTGTGGTAAAAAGCCTCTACACTGCAGTTTACGTTGTATTGTATTAGTATAATTACGGTAAAAAGCCTCTACTCTGCATTTTACGTTGTATTGTATTAGTATAATTACGGTAAAAAGCCTCTACGCTGCATTTTACATTGTATTGTATTAGTATAATTACGGTAAAAAACCTCTACACTGCATTTTACGTTGTGTTGTATTAGTATAATTACGGTAAACAGCCTTTACTCTCCAATTTTCAGGAAATCTGCTGGATTGCTTTACGGCACAAAACAGGAAGAAGGTGCTGTTCCTCCAGAGCAAATGGAGCAAGTAACAACATCCTTTTTGCAACAGGAAGCAACGGGGCTTATGGGAAATGTAGTCTTGATTCGGAGAAAAACTAGCTGTAATAATACAGCAGTGTGAGATAGAGGCAACCGGCGGCACTATTAATCTGACAAAGACATATCGCTGTTTAAAAATGATACACAAAGCTTCTTCTACCACATTTTGCAAGTGTTTTTATAGTTCAGGTGAAATATTCATGAATACAGATTTGTATAAAAACACCTAAATTGGTGTGTTTGTAGAGTTTGATCCCCTTCACATTTTCAGAATTGGAGCTGTCGCAAAAATGGTACTGATCTGATGATAGGATTGAAAAATGTCGACTCGTATTAGCTAGCTATGCTGAAGTGACAAAGGGAATAAGAGTCAGCGACCGCTCCTCTTGCTCTTGAAGAAGAAGAAGAAGAAGAAGAAGAAGAAGAGTCTCTGAAGCTGAAGTCAAAGTTACTGAGCAGCAAACTGTACGAGGCGGCTGACTTCCAGCAGCTGATCAGGTTTTCTGGGTCTGACAGTGATGTACGGCCTGCTGCGGCTGAAGCTGGAACATGTTGAACTTGGATCCCGGGCGGTAACGAACAGGGACCGTGACCCAGCTTGTGTCTCTGAACCACAGTTTAAGAAACCGTGATGTAAAGCTCCTCCGTGCCGCGTCGGGGCGGCGATAACGATGAGCAAAGAAACCCGGCTGAGGACAGAGCTCAGTCACCAGTCAGATGGAGCCATAAAAGGAGGATGGACCGCTCCAAACCTGGCAGTTTTACCGCTGACCTGCCGGCGACAAGGAGACAAACGGGAAGTCGGCGGTGAGTCATGTGGGGCCACAAGTGGTGGGGTGAAGGACTCCAAACTGGCAACTTTAAAGCCGGACCTGACAACGACAACAAGGATCAGAAGATGAAATGAGGAATTCGGCGGTGAGTCACAAATGGAGGGGGGTGAAGGACTCCAAACTGGCAACCTTAAAGCTGACCTGGCGGCGATATTGAGACATACGAGGATGAGGAAAGACCTCGTCCATGTGTCAACCGGAGCCATAAAAGGCTGAATGAACAGCCCCAAACCTGGCAACCTCACCGCTCACCTGGCAGCGGGGAGGAGACAAACGAGCATGAGGAAAGACCTCAATCATGAGCGTATCGGAGCCATAAATGGGGGATACAGACCTCCAAACTGGGCAACCGTACCCTTCACCTGGCAGCCCCAGGTCTGATGGTGGCTGCTGAGAGATGACCTCATCGTCTGGCCTCACGACCCAGGATGCAACAGTACAGGCTGCAACCAATGATCTGAGACAATAACTGTCTGAAAATCAGTCATTCTGATTGGCTGTCTGAGGTGAGAGACTGTTAGTGACTCTGAAACTGACCTGATACTGATCAACTTGTTGTCATGACACCCAGCATGAAGCAGTGTGGTGGTAAACAGGATGTGTTAAAATAACTGTCTTCTAACTGATGATTCTGCTTGGAACAAAGGTTTAATCACTTACAGTGTTGAACGCAGTACCAAGTAAATTGTGGCATAAAATGTGTTTATATGTAGACTGATATGTGCAGTCTTCTGTCTATAGAGGCAAACCAGCTGAGTCTCCATGATGGAGGAACACTGAAGAATCATCTGTTAGTTAATAAAGTGTAAATCTGTATCAAGCAGCTAGAAACAGAGAGCAGCTGAGTCAGCTTGTTGTGGTGTGGCTGTAGATCCATTCAGTAACGTTCTCAGTAAAAGTGAATAGTGTGATAAGGTGGATTTGGTTACTGTGACACAGTAAACTGTCTTGTCTTTAGCCCTAGTCTCTACTCCAAAACACTCTGAGTTGTAGCTTGAGAAGAGTCAGCTCAGTTAACCTGAACAAACTGTTAGCTAGCTAACTAGCCGGCAAACACACTGATGTTAATGTGAACATGCTAACGCTAGCTGCTACTAGCTACGTTAGCTAGTGTGCTAATCAGATGTGTTAACAACAAGACAGTGATGTTAGCTGACCAGATACTATGGTTAGCTAGCTAACAAGCTGACATTATCTAAACACTAAATCAATCAGATGGATCAGTGATGAAATGATCAGTTCAGTCAGAAACAGACAGAAATTAACCGTCAGAACAGAAACAGTCAGCTGTTCACCTGAAGTCTCTCTCTCTCTCTCTCTGTCTGTACAGATCCTGTACTCTGAAGCTCCTTTCACACATGAAACCTGTAAAATTGCAGTTTTAATTTTTCCGGTACAGGCAGCAGTTTCTGTTCACACAAGTCAGGCCTTTCTGCTTTTATTTTTTTTTTATGTAATGCTGCCATTCACACAATACTGGAAATACTGTTAAATTCCACTGTTGTCATTTCCCAGAAATTACATTTAACCTCGGGAGTCTCTGCAGTTTGAAAACGAATCTCTCTGTCCGCCCGACTCCCAGGACCTCTCAGATTAAAGTAAAGTAAAGCTCCAGCTCGTCGTCTAGTGGTTTGTGTTTCCTCCTACAGTTTGACTGAGCGTCCAAACGTTGTTCTGCTCGTGCAGACGGTCGATACAGAACTTCATTAGTAATGTTAAAACGTCTTGAGCGGTGAAATCGGCAGAACTGATTGACTGGCATCCTCCTTTTCACACATGATGGTCTGATGTTGCATTACAGAGCCGGCTGCAGTGGGACGGGGGTCATGAGATGCTGCAGTGGGACGGGGGTCATGAGGTGCTGCAGTGGGACGGGGGTCATGAGGTGCTGCAGTGGGACGGGGGTCATGAGGTGCTGCAGTGGGACGGGGGTCATGAGGTGCTGCAGTGGGACGGGGGTCATGAGGTGCTGCAGTGGGACGGGGGTCATGAGATGCTGCAGTGGGACGGGGGTCATGAGGTGCTGCAGCGGGACGGGGGTCATGAGGTCCTGCGGTTCCTCTACTGTCAGTATGAACCGCTGCGGTGCGTTTTGACCCCGCCCCTCTTCAGATTCAGGTTCTGTGTTTGTTCTCTTGTTCAAACAGCAAAGTTTGACTTAGATAATTATTATTACCCAGATACTGATTGATTTCATGTCAAATGTGTTTGTTGATCAAATATTGCTTTGTCCATTGCCTATTTGCAGGCTCACTGGTGTGTGTGTGTGTGTGTGTGTGTGTGTGTGTGTGTGTCATTGTTGATGGATGTGCCCTTGCTTTCGCCCCGGCGTTGAGGATGGCTGATGCACTTTAGCTCTTCCTGATTTCCTCTCACACACACACACACACACACACACACACACACACAGACCAGTGTCTGCATGCTGTGTTGGCTTGAGATAAACAAGCTATTGTGCCACACTCTTTCAGCACCCTCTCTCTCTGTGTGTGTGTGTGTGTGTGTGTGTGTGTGGTGGTGGCGGCGGCGGGGGGGGGGGGTGTTGAGGACAAAGGGTCATGGGGTTCACAGCCTCAGCTAAGGCAAACAGTCATAGGTGTTTAGGCCTATCTGCCACACACACACACACACACACACACACACAACAAAAAAAGTTCATGCAGTGAAAAATAGAATATTCTGGTCAACAGTAATAGTACTTTAATCTCAGAAACAATTTTTAAATCTTTATTTTTTATTATGTTATTGTATGTAATTTGTATTATTACTATTATTATTATTATTACTATTAGTAGTAATAGTAGTAGTAGTAGTAGTATTAATAGTAACAATAGTAATAGTAATATTAATAATAGTAGTAGACTGTTGGTATCAAATTATCTTTTTGGAAGGTATTTTATTAATTTCAGGCATAAAAGTCCTTTTTATTTTCATCTATTTATTCTACTTTTTCTATTTGTTCTTTTCTTTTTTTTTATTCTAAATCTTCATCTCTATCAGAATCTTTACCTGATTCACCAAAATAACTGAACTGATCTCCTGCTATGGAGATGGAGATAATATCACTCTTCTTCTTCTTCTTCTTCTTCTCCTCCTCCTCCTCTCTGGTCTTTCTCAGCTCTGGACGGACAGGAATGTCTGGCCTGATAACCTGCTGGTCCCGGTTCGCCCTCTGACCTCTGACCCCAGTACAGCCGGCTGCTGCCCACAGTTCAAACGCTGACAAATGCCTTTCCCAAAAAAAAAAAAAAAAAAAAATTCACTTGAGGTCCCTCTGCAGCTTATCAGTGTCGGTCTGTGGACTTTTCTCTTCTCTTCTAGTTTCTTCTTCTGATTTTCTTGTGGAGCAAATTGATTTTAATGTAGAATTATCGAATGCAGTACAGTACAATACAGTTTGAAAGAAGACAGGTTTCCACGGTAAATAAATATCGTCATGCGGCAAACAAACAGAAACATAAAGAACATTTAATTAGAATTTCAAAACCAAATCTTTACTTTGTGCTCTTCTTTCCCTTTAAAAGACTCTCTCCTCAGTCTGATGCTATTTACTGTGATCTGTACTACTGTATAAATTGAATTGAAGCTTTTCATATCATGTATTGCTGTCTACATATTTAATGCTGAGAATTACAGAGACAAAATATATTGTTTTTACCCTTTGTGGTCCAGATCCGACCTCCTCACGTCTGCTTCAGCGGGGAAACATCCTCCATGCGGTTTCCTCTGTCTGGACCCGGATGAAAGATCACATCCAGATACCAAAAATGATTTTTAAAAAAGAAAAAGATTTCTGTGTTTTGTGTTAATAAAAGTGAAAGGAAACTCTCCTGATTCCTCCACTTCCTGGTCTTCTCACGCACATCCAGAGAAAAACTGATTGCGCCGCAGAATTTCCCCTCTGGTCCGCCGAGCGTCTCCCAAACCCTTTAGACATTTTACATTTTATTATACTAATACTTTTATTGTTGAACGAGGATCCCTTTTCATGTTTTTGATGCATTTGAATGAATTTAAAAAAAAAACATATTTCCACACTTACATCCTATCACTCTATCCCCAGACTTCATACTCTACACTCCTTGAAGGGGTTCCAGGAGTTCTTGAGGGGGTTCAAAGGGTCCTTAAGGGGGTTCCAGGGGTGCTTAAGGGGGTTCCAGGAGTTCTTGAGGGGGTTCAAAGGGTCCTTAAGGGGGTTCCAGGGGTTCTTGAGGGGGTTCAAAGGGTCCTTAAGGGGGTTCCAGGGGTCCTTAAGGGGGTTCCAGGAGTTCTTGAGGAGGTTCCAGGAGTTCTTGAGGGGGTTCCTGGAGTTTTTGAGGAGGTTCCAGGAGTTCTTGAGGGGATTCCAGCGGTCCTAGATGGACTCCCAGGGGTCCTTGAGGGTTTCCAGGGGAACTTGATGGAGTTTCAGGGGTCCATGAAGGGTTCCAGGAGTTTGGGGGGGGGGGGGGGGGGGGGGTCCTAGATGGCGTTCCAAGGGTCCTCCAGGGAGTTTCCAGGGGTCCTTGAGGAGGTTCCAGTTCTTGAGGGGGTTCCAGGAGTTCTTGAGGGGATTCCAGGAGTTCTTGAGGGGATTCCAGGAGTTCTTGAAGAGCTTCCAGGAGTTCTTGAGGGGGTTCCAGGAGTTCTTGAGGGGATTCCAGGAGTTCTTGAAGAGCTTCCAGGAGTTCTTGAAGAGGTTCCAGGAGTTCTTG
Source organism: Centroberyx gerrardi (assembly GCF_048128805.1). Classification (NCBI taxonomy): domain Eukaryota; kingdom Metazoa; phylum Chordata; class Actinopteri; order Beryciformes; family Berycidae; genus Centroberyx; species Centroberyx gerrardi. The sequence continues at coordinate 32,158,913 of NC_136003.1, read as the reverse complement.
AGGAGGTTCCAGGAGTTCTTGAGGGGGTTCCTGGAGTTTTTGAGGAGGTTCCAGGAGTTCTTGAGGGGATTCCAGCGGTCCTAGATGGACTCCCAGGGGTCCTTGTTCTTGAGGGGATTCCAGGTGTTCTTGAAGAGGTTCCAAGTGTTCTTGAGGGGATTCCAGGTGTTCTTGAAGAGGTTCCATGTGTTCTTGAGGGGATTCCAGGTGTTCTTGAACAGGTTCCAGGTGTTCTTGAGGGGGGGTTCCAGGAGTTCTTGAGGAGGTTCCAAGTGTTTTTGAGGGGATTCCAGGTGTTCTTGAAGAGGTTCCAGGTGTTCTTGAGGGGGTTCTATGAGTTCTTGAGGAGGTTCCAGGAGTTCTTGAGGGGGTTCTATGAGTTCTGGAGGGGGGTCCAGCAGTTCTTGAGGGGGTTCCATAAATTCCCAGTAAGATGAGAAATAGTTTAATTTCCAGTTAGCCCAGTGAGAGAAGTGTAAGGATTATTTTAGCTTCAGGTTTCCCTGCTGCTTCTCCAGCTACAGGATCTGGACTCTTAAAGTTCTTAAGGTTTTATATACCAGACGACTGAGGCTTGGACTAATGCAGAACCCTTTAATGGTGCAGGGTACTTTATGGAACTATTCATAGATGGTTCTAGACAGGACCTTTTTGCTGCTGTAAAGAACCTTTTAACAGGAGTAAGGGTTTTTCTGCATTTTAGAATTGAAATACTTCAGCTTTCAAAATGTCCATTCATGATTTTTGCTTCAGCTGATTTCTGTTCAAACAAGAAAAATCACATAAAGAAACAGCAGCTCTAAATATATTTTCCTCTCTCTCCAAACCAGCAGTGTGACAAGACTGTTAACACACACACACACACACACACACACACACACACACACACATACACACACACACACACACACACACACACACACACACACACACATACACACACACTGGGGTTTATTCTGATTTACCAGTTTTTCATTTCAGCAAATCAAAGGTTTGTTTGAGTCATTATGGCTCAAGATAAGAAAAGATAAAACTTTATTGATCCTGTGATTCAGCGGGGAAACAGACAATAGAATATAAGCAATATAGAAAAAAACAATATAGTAAAACTGTAAAATATGAATAAAAGAATAAAGCAGTGAAATAGAATGTAAAATGCATGCTGGTGTCAGTTATGTGATTTATATAGGTTAAATATAAATATGTATAAACATAAATAATAAAATACCAGGTGTTTCAAAAAGTATAATTTTTTATATTAATATTAATAACAATGGAAAACAATGCTGTTTAATTTTAGTTATTTATTTAATCACTAAATTGTTAAATTTCCAAGTCTACCTGCAAACAATGAAATGAAATGAAATTATATATTGCATTTAATTTAATATCTCACTGCATTTATCTTATTTGTTAATCTCTTCTTTATTTTACTTCTATATTGTTATTATTACCATCATTATAATTGTTGTTTTTATTGTATTAGTTTTTTTAGCGTCACTATTGATGTTATTATCATGACTGAAATGTGTGAAGTGAAAAACAATAACAGTCGAACTGAAAGAATAATATAATAATAGAAGAAAAATATCCAGACCTGCAGTGAAATGACGTGTGAAATTATGGATTAATATTTACTGTAGTTCAGTCTTCAGCTCGACAGCTGTGACAGTAATACACCAGAAATTAACACGAATAATAAAAACAAAACCGCTACAAACAGTAATAATAATAATAAGAATGTTAATTAGAATAAGAATACAGTCATTCAGAATAAACATGACATGATCATTATCATATAATTCATGCCATATATCCCGAGGCTTTATTGTTGTCGGTTCAGTGTTGCTTTATGAAACAAGTAAACATGGTGCGCATGTCCGTATTTCTAAGCTCGCTGACTGAGGTTTATAATATTTATTATATTTATTTATAATTACATGTCGTATCAGTCTGAACAGTAAGGCTGGCTGCTGATGGCATGAAGCAGGAAGTATGAAGTATAATATAAAGTTCAGGGGAAAGAGCCGCCGCTCTGCGCGCTCCCGCTGTTTCCTCACGCGCGTCTGGAGGTTAAAAACCG
>NC_136003.1:32146830-32154330 GCF_048128805.1 Centroberyx gerrardi | reverse complement strand
GTGACGTCACCTCCAGATATTTATAGTTTGATATGAGAAAATGTTTCAGGATGTAAAACATCAGCGGTAAACGTCAGGTTTTGGTGTCAGTCCCTCAGAATCAAAGAGCGAGGGCTTCTTTCTAGAGCCGCCATTTTGCACCGAGAGACGTTCAACAATCATACAGGGAGAAATCCATCGTAGAAGAGGAGAGAGACCAGTTTCTCCACCACAGGAGCAGGAGAGAGACCAGAATGCACTGCAGCAGGAGAGAGACCAGAATGCACTGCAGCAGAGAGACAGGATGGAGTTTGAGTAAGGGGGAGACTCACTTTTTCTCAACTGGAAAAACTCGCTCTTATACTACGCTATCACTGTCTCTAACGCTCTCTCCATCTACTGAATGCAACAAGTTCACGCCCGTTTTCTGGGGGTTGTTGAAAAGCATTCTGGGAAACGTAGGAAATCACTAACTGACGTAGAAGTAGACGAGGCAGGTTGAGGGAAAGCGGGTTCACCAGAAACAGTAAATGACAACACTTCATCTCTAAATAACTGCTGGAATGAACTGAACATCACAGACTGATGAGATCTGACGTTCACCACACACAGTGCTGATGCATGCTGGGAAACACCAGCTGGCTGAGCGTTAGAGCGTTACATCTAGATTCAGATCACTGTGTGTGTGTGTGTGTGTGTGTGTGTGTGTGATGAGGTGATGACGGAGCTTGCCACCCAGGGATCTTGAAACCAGGAGAGAAGAAGAGGAGGAGGAGGAGGAAGAGGAGAAGAAGAAGAAGAGTGTGTTTACATGTTTAGATATCCAGAGGCTCTCCACAGGTCAAAGGTCAGCGAGCCACCAGGGGAGCCTGCTACATTCCACACTGTAGAGCTGTGTGTGTGTGTGTGTGTGTGTGTGTGTGTGTGTGTGTGTGTGTGTTGGGGGGTCAACCAGAGGCCAGCTATGTGAATGTGAGGCCCGACTGCCATTGAAATGCATGAAGCTCCGTATGTCGTTGGTATGCAGAGAGAGAGAGAGAGAGAGAGAGAGAGAGAGAGAGGGGAGAGAGAGAGAGACAAAGCGAGAGAGAGAGAGAGAGAGAGGCAAAGAGAGAGAGAGAGAGAGAGAGAGAGGAAAGGAGAATAAATTGTAAAATGTAGCTTCCTTAAATGATCAGCAGGAAGCAGAACCCAAACTCTTCTTTCTTCTTCACCTCCATTAATTCAGTTCAATTCTATTCTATTCTATTCTATTCTATTCACTGAGCTTTACTGGAATGAAGTACAGTTCAGTGTATATTGCCAAAGCTTTGGTAGTAATCAATAATGATAATAACATGAATAATGATGGAAAAAGGTCCAATAAAATTAAAAGAAACAGTTTGAATACTGGTAATTATGTAAAATAGAGAATAGATTTATGTCAATATTAAGTATAGAAGAGTTTACTAGAGTAGAATTTAGTAGAATTCCTTTATCTTCCACTTTTTTACCTCCTTCTCCTCCCCCTTCACATCCTCCTTCACCTCCTTTACCTCTTCCTCCTCCTCCTCCTCCTCCTCCTCCTTTCCTCCAGATTAATAAGTCTGCTGTTTTGATTTGGAGATGCTGCCTTACAAAAAAGTCACATGTGAACTCACAGCTTGTTTAACTGTTCTCTCATTTTGCACTGAATGTCTCCAATTGATAAATTAATAAATGTATTAATTATCACATATCAAACCTGACTGAAAACAAACAAAAGAGCAAATCATTTGTCGTTAGGCAGCGTGAGGCGAAAGAACGAGGCGACAGAGAATTAATTCGCTGAAGAGTCTTTATTGAGGTAGATTGAGTAGAAAAAGACAAGAGACGTGATTGGGAATCTTCCTAAGGCAGCAGAACTGATAAAACTCAGTCAGTCTGCTCTCTGTGTACACACACACACACACACACACACACACACACACAGCACTGCAAAAGTACAATTCACCTAAACTCACACATTCTGTTTCCTTTCAAAAGTCTGAGGAGTTTTATTGTGAAACTGTCAGTATGTGAGACAGAGGGTCAGTCTGCCAAAGTGTAACCCTTTAAAAACCGTCACCACATGTTTTAATATACGCTTTCAATCATTTTTAAGAGTTTCCATCATTTTTTCACATGATGGACGTCACAGTTTGGAGTCAAAATATCCAAATAGATTTGAGTGTCAAGGCCTTTAACAATCAAAAGATGGACAATTATAATTTCTCCCCCCCCCCCAAAAAAAAAAAAAATCCAGTCAGTAAGGGGGGACGCGTTTCATTTCAGGCTTCAATTTGTTTTTCAGTGTTTCTGTAACCAAATTGTCACACACACACACACACACACACACACCAAATCAACCCCTGAGTCTAACTAACATGATGTAATGATGTAAATCGAACTCAGACGACGTCATTCATACAAACTGAAGGAGACAAAAACCTCTTTCTGAACTGAATTTCAGCGCTGGATCGTCTCGTTCCCTCCAGACTGGCTTTATTTAAAACTACAGGAGGCTAATCATCATCAATAATTATAATTAATACCCTGAACTGAGACTTCACCCTGTGTTCATATAGTGCAAACGTCCGACTCACTCAGGAGAAAAACTGGAAGTACGAAACAAAACTACACAAAACTTTACACATTAAAGTAAAAAAAATACAACATGGAACAAGAGAGGCGACCAGCAGTTAAGACAACAGTGTTTTCCCTGTTAAACCATCAGGCTCATTCATTCAGACTAGGGTCAGACTGATGGACGGGGTTTGAAGTTATTGACCGTTTATTGAATATTGGATATCGGCTGATAGGAGAAAACCTGCAGTGATGTTTGATTTTCTGTGCACATTTTATTTGTATTTATTATTTATTGTTTTTGTGAGTTAATTCTTCATTTTAAAGGCAGTAATGTATCCCAGAGTTTTCAGACCATTGAAATTAAATTCATTAGTCAGGGTTTCAGTGGAGAGTTTTAGTGTCCCATGATGCTCTACACCCGGACAGGAAGAAAACTCTGGTTGAAACTCTGAATGCTGGGAATGTTTTGGCGTGAAAACAGGAAAATGTAAAGATAATTTGTGAATATCGGCACAAAATATCCGCTATCTGCCTTCAAAAACCCCACATCAGTCGAACCCTACTTTAGACATCAAGTAAACATGCCAAAGTGCATCATCATCATCATCATCAGTGATTATAGGGTTTGAATGGGGTTTTCGTTAAAAGCCTGACAGACAAACTTGAGACAGTTTTTGGTTCTGTGAGATAAAATAAACCATTAAACTTCTCATTTGTGAGTTTTGAAGCTTTTACTTTTATGCGCTCTAATAAAGGAAGTTGCTAACAAACGGCTAACCGTCTTAGAAAGTGAACTACAGCGGGTTTGTCACAAAATCATCACGTCATTACGCAGAAAAGTCCACCGTAAAGCCTCTAAGCTCCAGTACTCGCGCTCTATTTTCAATTTAATGACGTTCCATATAGATTTACCTTTTTTAAGTGGTTTTTTTTGGTCGGTTTTTGAATTAGCTAGTGTAGCATTAGCCTGCTAGTTAGCGTGTTACATTTAGCTTTGAGTGTTGGAGGATGTGACCTCTGCTATAGTGTCATTTTTTCACGTTAGCTTAGCGTTAGCCTCTAAGCTCTCGTACTCGCTCTGTTTTCAATGTAATGTTCTATTGTAGATTTACCAATTTTACGTTTTTTCCAATCACAGTTTTTTTGTTAATTGTAGTTTTTTTAAGTTAGCTAGCATAGCGTTAGCTTGCGAGTTAGCTAGTTACCTTTAGCTTTGAGTGTTGGAAATGTGCGACTCTGCTGTAGTTCATTTAGCTTTTTATTAATGTTGATTACATTGATGCTTCAAAACTCATAAAATCAGTGTTGGTTTGTGTAGATTATCTCATATAACAAAAGGCATGAATATCATAAGCCTTCGTTAAACCAAAACCACATTCAAAACCCCACTGAAGACACAGTGGAACCGTATAGAAACCCGTCACCGCAGGACCGGACCGCAGCATCGTCTGGACCCGTCAGGTCCAGTCGGGTCCAGTCAGGTCCAGACAGGTCCAGACAGGTCCAGTCAGGTCCAGTCAGGTCCAGACCGTCACAGTCTGAGGCACAAACTGTTCAAATAAAACATTATTCTCTTCCTGTGTGACTCCAGCCTTAAACAGAAAAAAAACTCTTTTCAGCCAAAAACGGTTCATTCCAGAACGTTTTCCTGCATTTCTTTCAAGTTTAATTTACAAAAATAAAAACATTATAGCCCTGTTTCCCCTTCATGAAGCGTTGGCAGCTTCTGTCTGTGGAAGGGAAGCTAGTTTTGGTTTGGTCTACTATTTCTAATGTGACCAGGAGAGCAATGTCTTTACCTGGCAGAATGGGAATGGGGGATAATGTAGAATCCAGACAGATACCTGGCATCCCATCCCTGTTTATTAGAGGTTTTTAGTTATTATTTATCTTAACGATGTACATTCATAGTACACATCACAGTACTCGGTATCAAACTGATGGAAGTTATATGAAGTTTGAAGGGGAAAAGCGTAAACAAATGCTTTTCTGAAAATACGATTGATTTGTGTTCGTGTTGCTGGTTGTTTCCTCACATTCACTTCCTGCTTCACTGCTTCAGTTCAGATTCAGTACAGTGGAACCAGGAAGTACTGCAGTAAATACTATCCAGTAGTAGGCTAGTACTTATTTATTTACTACTACATCACTGCAGTTCTTGGGTCTAATTAGAATGCAGTGAAGTATTTCCAGGATAATACTGCAGTAAACGGCGTAGTACCCTGTAGTATTACTTATTTATTTCCCTCTACCTCACTGGGCGGGATCAGAGTGTGAGTGACAGCGCTGGAGAACCAATCAGGTCGCTCGGCCGGATTTACATTACGTCTCCGAACTCGGGGACGCGCCGGGAGACGTGGACGCGGAGGAATGCTCGGAGTTGGTGTCCTCGAGCTCCTTGTTGAAACCGGAACCAGAACCGGGACCGGACGAGGAGGAGGAGCGGGCCGTGGAGGCGCATGCGCCCTCCCGCTCGCGCTTCTTCTGCTTCATGCGCCGGTTCTGGAACCAGATCTTCACCTGCGTCTCGTTCAGCTCGAGCGTGGCGGCGATCTCCACGCGCCGCGCGCGCGTCAGGTACTTGCTGAAGTGGAACTCCTTCTCCAGCTCCGTCAGCTGGCGCGTGCTGAAGTTGGTGCGTATGGCGCTGTTCTGAGAGCCCGCGAGCCCGTAGTCCACTTTAACTGAGAGAGAGAGAGAGAGAGAGAGAGCGAGAGAGAGAGAGAGAGAGAGAGAGATAATTATAAGTCACATACATCATCTATATGTCTATATATTTCACATCTTTCAGAGACAGAGAGATACAGAGACAGAAGCAGATGATATAATAAATCGTTTTTTCATCATATTGTCTTTTTATTTTTTATTTATTATTTTTGGAAGCCTCTTTGATTTTACCGCGCCACAACAACACATTTGAACAAGTGTTCATTCATCCATTCATTCGTTCTCCCTTCTTTCTGCTGGCTTAACGTACAAACCCTGGTTTAACCTTTACTGCTGCACGCATGGCTGTGTTCACCAAACCTTCATGAACTGTAGGCTGAATCATAAGAAAAGTTAAGAGGAAATTATGTGTGTGTGTGTGTGTGTGTGTGTGTGTGTGTGTGTGTGTGTTGCAGCTGATATCCAGCAAAACTAATGTAGGGAAGAAAAAAAAAAACCAAAAAACATCACTTCAATTAATTGACTTTGATGAATCGAGATCAAATAGGATTAACTGCGCTGTGCGTCACATCAGGCAGGTGACGTCACACAATGCCCTCCTCAGCAGCTGATGGTGAACGGATGAAAGATGAGACTGATGAGAATCCTTCAAACAAAACCTGCACATTAACTTTAGGAGTGTGAGTCCTTCATGTTGATGATTGATAATAATAAACAAAATGTAAGAAGATATTTCATAACACTTTTTAAATCCTGCTGTCCCGGTCTGACCCGGTCTGACCCGGTCTGACCCGGTCTGTCCCGGTCTGACCCGGTCTGACCCGGTCTGACCCGGTCTGTCCCGGTCTGACCGGGTCTAGCTCGTTACAGATCAGATGTGAGTTACAGTTGTGATTTTATTTCTCCTCCTCTCCCCTCATCTCTTTCTTCCATCCCTCCTCCTCTCCTCTCCTCCTCCCCTCCTCTTCTCCTCCTCCCTCCCTCCTTCCATGACCTCACTATATGCGTGCTGAATGGACCCAGGCCGTGCTGTGCCGTGCCGTGCTGGAGGAGCAGAACCGGCTCTGATTGGTGCAAATCCGCATTTAAGATATAAAAGCATCGGGACATTAGGAGAGAATCGAGCAGAGCAGCAGGATGATATTATATCACGTTTAATTAAGCATGAAGAGAGAGAGGAGAGAGAGAGAGAGAGAGAGAGAGAGGGGGGGGGGTCTAATAGAGGCCAACAAAAGAAAAAAGTAAAGAAAATAGAAAAAAGAGTCTGGTGGATGAATGGATGGGGGGGGGGGGGGGGGGGGGTGTTGCTTTAAAAGATAACAGAGCAGGACAGACTTCCCAGGGTGCAACACTCCGTCTGCTGGATCCATTAGAGAGAGAGAGAGAAAGAGAGAGAGAGAGAGAGAGAGAGAGAGAGAGAGAGAGAAAGAACAACACATCAGGCATCGGGGGAGGGGGGTGGGGGGGGGGGCTGACCCAGACCAGACCTGCTATCTGTACCGGGTCTGGCCCGAGATATGACCGCACACTGACACGAAGAAGAAAACGAGAGAGAGAAAGAGAGAGAGAGAGAGAGAGAGAGAAGAGAGAGGAGAGAGAGAGAGAGAGAGAGAGAGAGAGAGAGAGATGATAAATGGTAATAAGGCCTAACCTAAAACGCCATCAGTTATGTATTTATTACATTCACATTTTTTTAATTAGCCTAGATGTTCTATAATGTGCAGCATTAATAGATCGTATGTCTTACGTCATAATAAGTAGGTGAAATATTATTGGTCAGAAGTTGTGTCTTACATCATAATAAGCTGCAGCTGTGTGTCTGCACGTCACAATAAAACCTTTCTGTTTATTTGGTCAGAACTTCTGTAATGTACAGTCGCATGGCTTATTACGTCATAATAAATCGTTCTGTTCTTCCAGTTAGAAGTTCTGTAACGGGCGGCAGCTGTATGGGCCGCGCCACAATAAAATACGTTCTATTATTTTTTATTATTAATCTTTTAATGTGTTGCAATTTTCTGGCCTGCTTCATAACAAAAACATAATTTTTTTGGTTGTTGGTTCAGTGAAGTACGTCACAATAAAAATTACTTATTACTTATTTTATTACTTATTTTATGTGACGTGTCTTGGTGTTGGACACAATTAAAACGCGATATCTATAATATATGCTACTTAAATATTGTTATTTTAAAAATAATAACGAATTTAGACGTAGGCTAAAACGAATTTAGAGACGTGAGAAGAAGAGAAAGAGCAGGAAACTGG
>NC_136003.1:32139330-32141830 GCF_048128805.1 Centroberyx gerrardi | reverse complement strand
TATTGATTATTGATTTGACTTTATCGCCTCTCTGCACAGTTCCTCCACACAGCTGAGGAAGTCTTTCTATCCATCATATTTCTATAGATGTACGGAGCGACAGAGAGTTAGCAGCAATCTGCTTAGTTTCCAACAATTGGATTGAGAGGCCATGGATGTCGGATGGCTGTACATGTGTGTGTGTGTGTGTGTGTGTGTGTGTGTGTGTGTGTGTGTGTGTGTGTGTCCTAATTGAATGAAGGAGCTGATCTGTTACAGAAACGAGGTTAAGGCAGACAGGAGGCCTTCTGGTCGGCCAAACCCTGCCGGGCCTGCAGAACAGGAAGCTGGGGGATTGCCATGGCAACGGTACAGTGTTCTGTGTGTGTATGTGTGTGTGTGTGTGTGTGGAACAACAGTCTACAACTCTGCAGACAATGGAACTTTTTTTTATGTTGGGAAGTTTCCTTTTTACATGTGTTTTTTTTTAGTTTTTTGTAATTTTTTAACTTTTAATTCTTTGTTTCTGTGCAGTCTTGCTAAAAATTGTTCTGTAATGTGATAATAACTTTATTTGTATTGTACTTTTCTAAAATCAATACTCACAAAGTGCTTTACATCCAATAAAACACAAAGAGACTGAGATGTAAAAGTATCTCCGTTAACATAAAGTTTGACAAAAGTATGGAAAATGGAAACAAGACAAAGAAAAGCAGAAGTAAATGTTCCACATCAAACTTAAAGACTTCTACTGGAGGAAATCAGTCAGCGCCTCTGATGGAAACCTCATTGATCAGTGATTAGTTGTGTTCGTGCCTGCAGGTCACAGTTCATCCTCCTCCTCTTCACTGTCTGCAGCCCATAATAATCCCCTTGTTTCCACGTCCGGAGGCGGACAGCGAACGCACCGCCGTCCCGCCGGGCGGAGGAGCGGCGTGGGCGAGCGACGAGCCGGGGTTAATGATCAGAGAGAGGCTGGGAGAGAGAGAGAGAGAGGGAGAGAGAGAGAGAGAGAGAGAGAGAGAGAGAGAGAGAGACGACCAAGTGACGCCCACACTGCTGTCAGGGGGGCGAGAGACTACAGGACACACTGAGAGAGAGAGACAGAGAAAGAGAGAGCAGGGGGGAGAAAGGGAGAGAGACCATTGTTTACTGTTAGAAGAGAGAGAGCAACCATGGGTTACTGTTAGGAGAGAAAGGGAGAGAGAGAGACTGATATAGATATTGATCTTTGATTGAATATCAGCAGAGTTGAGGACTCAAGTCACAGTTTTAACTGCTTGAGACTCGACTTGATGCATGAAGAGAAGACTTGAGACTTGACTTGACTTGGGTTCTGGTGACTTGGGACTTGACTCTGACTTGTACTTTGATGACTTGAAAAGGTTTCTAAAGTCTTGACTTTAGAAACCTTTATTGAATTGTGTTTAATGAATTTATTGAAGTTGAAACTGATTATAGAAATCAAACTCATGATGCTCTTACCAAGTTTTTATCCTATTAAAACCATATTGCATTGAAAAGTCCTAGATATTTAGTTTTCTTTAAGATATTAAATTGATACTGGACTCTTGACTTGCTGTTCTACATTTAGACTTGAGACTTGACTTGAGACTTGAGACTGACTTGGGACTATCAGGCTGTGTGTCTTCATCTGTTGGATTAAAATATTGAAGTGACTTTCACTGACAGACAACTGAAGCAGCTGAAGTGAAGGAAACATCTCATCGTTAGTTTGGATCTCTAACAGGTTTTCAGCTGCAGCAGCACAGTCCAGCCTGGATCACATTACATCACATTACATCACATTACATCACATTACATCATGATTTCATATTCAAATGTGATCTGACCTGTGTTGTCGACCACACAGCACCAGACACAACATGTTCAAACAGGTGAAAATGTGCAGATTATTAAGGTTTACCTACACTGGCAAAGCTAATTCCACTATATTGAACGAATGCAGTTGAAGGGTTTTCATTGCAAAACGCTTTATATCAATTTTGGAAAAAACAAATTGCTTCCACTGACGATTCTATCCTCAAAATCATAATTATTTTGTAAGTTAACGTCTTAATGTGACTCCTGACTTTAATGCTTATCCATGATGGACTTTACTTTAATGCCCACCATCATTTTGTTAGAGCGGTGGTTCTCAACGTGGGGTCCGGGGACCACCGGGGGTCCTTGAGGGGGTTCCAGGGGGTCCACAGCAAACTGATGAATCGTTAAACTTCAACATTATTTCATTTACAAGAAGTTAACACAGTTAGAGAATGTAGAAGAATGGCTGTTCTGATCATAGTTTCTCTGTTATCTCTCTACCTACAATACAGACAGTGATGGGATTCTGGACAAAATCAGATCTGACAATAAAAATATTCTTAGATTTGGGTCCGAGAGACAAAATCTCATCAGATGGGGGTCTGTGGCTCTAATGTGGACTGAATTAGGGTCCTGGATATGAAAAAGGTTGAGAATCGCTGGGTTAGAGCAGCAGTCAGTGTTTTCAAACGGA
>NC_136003.1:32093500-32129130 GCF_048128805.1 Centroberyx gerrardi | reverse complement strand
CCAAGTTTTTATCCTATTAAAACCATATTGCATTGAAAGTCCTAGATATTTAGTTTTCTTTAAGATATTAAATTGATACTGGACTCTTGATTTGTTCTGACTTGACTCGCTGTTCTACATTTAGACCTGGGACTTGACTTGGGACTTGTACGTCAAGACTTGAGACTGACTTGGGACTCCAGTGAAGTTGACTCGGTCACACCTCTGGTTAACGTTAATCCTGCACAGTTTTGTTTTTGTTTGTTTTGATGGGGAAATTGACTCTTTCATTAGAATTTTCCCCGGCTGTAGTGACAGTTTTATCATTTCTTCACTGCCGATTCTGGACACTGAACTTAAAATATCAACACCGGTTCCGGTCTGGGCCTTTACCTCTACGGAACAAATCAGGTTTAAACTGCTGAACTGATGTTTTGTGGGGTTTTCAGACAGAAATGAGAGAGAAACGATCAGTTTTTCCTCATCAGAGAGATCAAACGTCCTCCTGGTTGTGAAGAACTCAGGAAATCAAGTGTGTGCTTTGACTCCTGATGTGTCCCGCGTGCTCTGGGTATCGGGTTTTATCACCAGGAGGCTCTTGGATACAAACTCCCCCCCCCCCCCCCCCCCCCGCCTCGACTGGATCCGGCCCAATATCTGACAGTATCGCCCGTGCTTCACTGTTGTAAACAGGCTGGTAAATGAACACCAGCCGGCAGCCGAGCGGCGGTACGTTTGGCTGCGGTCGGTACATTTGTCTATTCCAGCAGCCGCCGCTTTGGCAGGTGAAACGCCCGTCGTCAGAAATCAAGAAGCTCCCGTTCTGTTCTGAAACATCAAGTTGGCTCGCGGGGAAACGGGCGAAGGCGGCTCGTGAATTGTTAAAATCCGACGTCCGCCGCACGAGGCCGACAGTTTAGCTTCCCGTCCGGTTTGTAAAAGCGTAAAGGAGACGGTGAGCGGATCTGAAGTCGTGTTCTTTGTGCCGAAGTTGTTTTTTTGTTTTGATTTCTGACGTGTCGCACTTGGATCTCAGCGTCGGACTTTAGCACCGGGGAGTTTCCTGACAGCGACGCCTCGGTCTAGCCTGCGGTATCGGCCCGATATCCGATAGCGGTATCGGTATCGGTGCACCGTTTAGACAAAGTTGCTCCGTAAAGCTCTTAAAGGTCAGAATTTGTCAGAATCTGCTTTGTCGGCGTTCCTTTATGTGCTAGAAGTGATTTTCAGACTGTTCCTCCAGACGATGGCAGTGAATGGAGAGAGGAAAAAAAAAACACAATTCTCCAGTCTGCTCTACCGGAGCAACAGATCACAGAATCACTGATTTTTTGGGGTTTTATCATGGAGGAAGAAACACAACACAAGACTCTACCAGAGGAACACAGAGATTTAAGCAAAGACTGATCGCACAAAATGAAAACAATGAATTAAATCCCTGTTTGACCAAATGCTCAGACGGGATACTCTAGGTTTTAGTGAGAGTGGGTGATGCGGTTTGGAGCTGGTGACAGTGTAAAGGACGGAGGATGTTTCTGAATAACATAACATTTTATTAAAGAATTGTTCGACAGACAACTCTCTCAACAAGGAAAGAAAAAGGAGCTACAAAGGACAAAGAAAGGAAGTTGTTTTTCTCCAAAAGACTTGTTGTTTTTTTTCCAGCTAATAGTTTGTCTAAATCTTCTGACTATGCACGGGCCGGTTCCCAATCCCCCGCCCGCGCCTTTTTTCCCTGTACAAGCCAAGACATTTATGTACAAGGGTCATAATAGGAACATAAAAACTACTTATTTTCCTCTAAAATACAAGAACTAAAAAATTAAACTTCGGTACAATGGACAAGAAGAAACACAACGTTGTTTTTTTTTCTTTCATAACAGGTAAATACTAAAAAAGTACAGTATTTTTTCTCGATATAAATACATGAAGGATAAATAATAATACAAAACAGAAAGTCTTTTTTAAACTGGCTATAACAAATAAATATTTATATATGAATGTTCACTTGAACACACCATTGGCGAAAGACGCTTTGATTGGAGGGCCTTCCGTCTTCAAAATAAGATTTTATTATTATTTTTTTTTTTTTTTTACCTTTAACCATCAAAATGTAAACTCTAAGTGCAACAATGATGCCCGGATGTGGAAAGCGTCGGTGTAAACCTGCACTCTGCTAATAAAACAGGAGGGTTCATCCTACAGAACGAACAGCTGGAGCTCGGTTTAAAAACACAAAGAGTTTGTTTCCAAAACGGTTCGGATCCGCCCGGTGAAACAAGATCCAGACTGTTAAAGTCTCATTTTGTCAACCAAGGACTCAAATGAACAACTATCCTTTATTAAAAAGTAAGAGAGCACTGTTAAAAAGTACCGTCGTTTGCTTTACTTTGTGCTGTAAGAGTAAGAGTCTTTTTTATCAAACGGCGGATCTCATTTTGGAAGGAAACTCTTCGGTTATCAGAGCGTCCCGGGACGCGTGCCGGCCCGAGCCGAACCTCGCTGAGGGTTCGGAAATGAACCCCGGCTGTTTTCAGAGTGTGAATACACACCGGCTCGGTTCTCCACATGCATTTTTGTTCAAATATATACCCTGTATCCACGTTAAAGTCAAGATATGTGAGAACAAAACAAAACAATATAAAAACGTGGGCTTTTTCGCATTAGTGTCCGCTAATGTAAGTGAACCCTTCCAGATTGATAGAGAGAGAGAGAGAGACAGAGAGAGAGAGAGAGAGAGAGAGAGAGAGAGGAGGGGGGGGCAATGACTTACCCAAACATAAATAAATAAAGAGTTCTTCACTCTTATTTTTTACCCTGTGTGTCGATGATGTGCTAAAATAAGAACTTTAAATCTTTTCTTCCACGTCTTCTCCTGTGTTTGTTTTAACATGTCAACAGCCAGGGACGCGTGTCAACGGAAGGAAGCTAGCTTAGCATTGCTACGTGTGTGTATGCGTGTGTGTGTGTGGTATGCTAACGTAGCTTAGCATTAGGTGTGTGTGTAAGTCTATGGGAGCTAGCTTAGCCTGCGAGCTCGTATAGCTTCTTAAACCCTGTAGTAGAAGTGATGGGGGGAAGGGGTGGGGGTGAGTGTGTGTGGTGGCGGTGGGTGGGTGGGTGGGTGGGGGTGGGGGGCGTGTCTGCGGAGGGGATTGTGGGAAACTTCCGCGGTGTCGCTGCCAGACAGAAGACAGTAGGTTAGTAGCAGTGAGACAGTCTGGACAGAGACAGACAGGTGGAGGAGACAAAAAGAGACGGGAAGGAGAACGATCCGGTGGTTTGTACTCGCTTCTCATACCCAGGGTGTGTGTGTGAGTGTGTGTGTGTGTGTGTGTGTGTGTGTGTGTGATGGAGAGGCAGAGCCTCCACATAGCTCAGCCCGGCTGACAGAAACATGTGTTGCCTGGAGTGGGAGAGCTGTAAATCTACCAACCTCGTTAACCGCACATTAAAATCTCAACTATTTCATTTAGCAACGGGGGAGCTGTGTGTGTGTGTGTGTGTGTGTGTGTGTGTGTGTGTGAGGGAGGGGTGGGGGGATTTTTATCATAAAAGTCAATTTTTAAATCCCTAAGTGTAGCCGAGGTAAACACCGACCTAGTGATTGAAAGCTAATTAGTTTGTCTGCTGGGCGATACGGCTGAAATCAATATCACGAAATCAATATATATATATATATATATCGATACATGTCACGATATGACTCAGATATGCAAATCACGCCAAATAATCAAACTAATGTTCATCCCACTGAACTGAACGGTAACATTAGTTGTGACGTCAAACAAAACTCTGAAATTTCCAAATAATATTCCTTCAAATCGGTTCAGACAGCAGAATT
The DNA here is from genome assembly GCF_048128805.1 of Centroberyx gerrardi. Lineage (NCBI taxonomy): Eukaryota > Metazoa > Chordata > Actinopteri > Beryciformes > Berycidae > Centroberyx > Centroberyx gerrardi. The sequence continues at coordinate 32,125,307 of NC_136003.1, read as the reverse complement.
GTGTGTCATGAAATCCCAAACATCATCACATCATCACCATGCGATTCAGATAAACGATGATAAACGATAAAAAGACGATAAACTATAATATTGGAGTATCGCCCAGCGTCTAGCTCCGCCCCTACAGGAGCTGTTTGGACCTGATGACCGCTGACTCATCGCCAAACCGGATTTATGGTAAAATGTTAAAAAAAGTTAGGATTGGCACGGGTAAAATCAAGCCGTTTTTCTAAAGCCAGTTTTCCAAATCGTTGATAATGTATCAGTAGAAAACTCTAAGATATAAAGAGAGAACTGCTCTAAAATACTGTTGATTTCAACGGGGATCTTTAACAGATGTTTTTAAACGACTTTTACACCGAGGAGTAGATTTTCTTTAATCAACATTTTGTATGGGGAATGTTTTGGGTCCATGAATGGATGAGGGGCGTGGCCTAAAGGCAGCAGGTGTGACTGGACAACAGTAAATAAAGACTGTGAGGTGAGTTCCTGTCTGGAGGCAGAGAGCGTGACAAACCAGCGGAGCGTTCCCTCTCTCTCTCTCTCTCTCTCTCTCTCTCTCTCTCTCTCTCTCTCGCAGCGGTTCAGTCCCAGTTAGTCGGTCTGTTAGTCGTGTTACTCGTTCTGTCGTCTCTAGTTCCTACGCTGTTTGTTATTTTGTTCCAAACCTGCTACAGGTGAGTGAGCTTAGGTGCTTCCTGGATTCTGCCCTGAGTCGAGGTGTGGTGCGCCGACAGCTCGGTGTACGTCGGGTGCGCGGGGGGGTCGCAGGGCCCCCGGGGGCCCCGCCCCGCCCACGTGGTGCTGGTTGGCGGCCGACATGGGCCCCGCGCCGTTGTAGTCCATGGTTTGGTGGTGGGGGGGGCGCGGGGCCCAGGTGGTTCAGCCCGTACATGGAGGGCCCCGAGCCGGGCATGGGCTCCGCGTAGCCGCCCCCCCCCCACGTACACCGGGCTGGCCTGCATGTTGGTGGGCGTCCCGTAGCCGGCGCTGTTGGCCTGCACCAGGCCGTGGTGCGGGTGGGGGTCGGCGTAGTCCGGGGCCGGGGCGCCGTACTTCTGCTGGGGGGGGCAGCCCTTCATGGGGACGTTGGGGTAGGCGGTGGACATGGAGTAGGACACGCCCTGGTGGGGGCTTACCGAAGGACGGCGGCGACGGGGCGTCGTACCCCGCTCCCCCCCCGCCCCCTCCTCCCATGCCGTGCATGGAGTTGAGGAAGCCGGCGGACGACTGCATGGGCAGGGGGGGGGAGCCGGTGGGGGACGGCCCCCCGGAGCCGGAGCCCAGGCCCTTGGCCTTCTGGTCCTTCTTGTACTTCATGCGGCGGTTCTGGAACCAGATCTTGATCTGGCGTTCGGACAGGTTGAGCAGGTTGGCCATCTCCACGCGCCGCGGCCGGCACAGATACCGGTTGAAGTGGAACTCCTTCTCCAGCTCCACCAGCTGGGCGCTGGTGTACGCCGTGCGAGCTCGCTTAGACGCCGCCGACGAACTGCCAGGAGGACTCTTCTCCCCGCCGCTACCACTCTCTGCTCCTCCTGATGCTGAGGAGAGGAGGAGGAGAGGAGAGGAGGAGAGGAGAGAGGAGAGAAGAGAGGAGAGGAGGAGAGGAGGAGAGGAGAGGAGGCGAGGAGGACAGGAGAGGAGGAGAGAGGAGAGAAGGAGACAGGAGAGGAGGAAGAGAGAGGAGAGGAGAGGAGAGGAGGAGAGGAGAGGAGAGGAGAAGAGGAGCAAAATGAGAGAGAAAATTAGAAGTAGAAAGGAGGAGAGAGCGGGGCATAAGAGAGAGGGAGAGGAGAAAAAAGGAAAGAGAAAGGTAGAGGAGGGAGAGAAAGAGATGTGGAGAGAAAAAGAGAGAATGAAAGGAGACAGAAAAGGAGAAAGAGGAGGAGAGAGAGTGAAGGAGGGAGAAAGGGAAGAGAGAGAGAGAGAGAGAGAGGGAGGGAAAGGGGATAAAAAACACAATTAGCCGGCTTGCAGGAGGAAATTGAAAGCATTGAGTTTGTTAATAAAGCAGGAGGAGGTCCGGGCCGACTGATCCCCTGATATTAGTTGTCAACACTTCATAACGGTGGCAGTTATTAAGCGGCGGCGGCCGAGAGAGAGAGAGAGAGAGAGAGAGAGAGAGAGAGAGAGAGAGGGAGAGAGAGAGAGAGAGAGAGAGAGAGAGAGAGAGCTAAATTGCATCACGGCTGGATAGACAAACCGCCCACAGCCACAGCAGCAGCAGGAGGACGGAGGTCAGTCCACGCTCGCTTCCATCAGTTCGCCAACGCCAAAACACGAGCTCTCTCTCTCTGCTCACTGTGGCACATCCTGATAATACTGAAACTTTACTGACTCTTACAGCTCTGTGTCACGCTGGTAGAGTCTCGGGTCGTGTCTCTTCCTCCACGATAAAACCCCAAAAATCAGTGATTCTGTGATCTGTTGCTCCGGTAGAGGAGACTTGAAGAATTGCAAAAGTGAATCTCTTTCTTTATGTTTATTAAACCTTTCAGTTTGAACAAGTGGAACACCGATATCCGGTCGGAGGAAGCTTATGCCGATGGAACGAAGGAAATAATACGTTTATCAATAATGATATAAATAGGTGAAAAAAAGTGAGAGACTCCTTTTTTATATATTGTCAGAATCTGCTTCGTTCCTTTATGTGCTAGAAGTGATTTTCAGACTGTTCCTCCAGACAGTGGCAGTGAATGGAGAGAGAAAGCAACAGATCACAGAATCACTGATTTGGGGGTTTTATCATGGAGGAAGAGACACGACCCAACAGGCACGTTGAGGCCTCGCCTTGTTCTAAAGGTCACGTGTCAAAAGCGACTCCACTGCCCAAATCTGATGCTGTTGTGTGAAAAAACCCTCCTAACTGCATCGTTGGTGTTTTTATTTTTCTCCGTTGATTTGACTTGACTTGATCTGATTCCTCGGTTGTTTGTGCTGAGTGAGTTTCACGACCCCTGGGCTCCTGAAACCTGCGGAAACCCCCAATTGTATCATTTCAGAAACACAGGAATCGATCTCAGCGCCCCGGCCTGCCGCCTGCTGCTGCTAACAGGCGGCGGGGTGACGGGCCGTCCTGTACCTGCACAGTCAATGGTTCGATCCCCTAAACCAGCGGCTCCCAACCTTTCTGGCTCCTCGCCCCTTAAAACGAGGCCGTGTCTCGTTATATACAACCAAAGAAAGATTTTCTCTTTTCAGGTTGTTTCATTTGATTATCAGAGGCCTAGAGGCTTAAAACTATTCGGTATTTCACAAGAAAAAACAAAAATGAGAAAAATCTGAATAAAATAAGCCATAATAATAAATCTGTATAGTAGAAATATGTTTTTCCTATCCCATAAATCATCTCAAGACCCTCCAAAATTATCCCACGGCCCCCTGGGGGGGTCCCGACCCCCAGTTTGAGAACCACTGCCCTAAAGAACCAAGTGTCCTGGAGCAAGACACTGAACCTGCTACCAGAACGCCAAAATAATGGTTCTTAACTGGTTCTTTAAAAGGCTGTGTGGTTCCACGAAGAACCATCACCTACTGAAGAACCACTTTATTAGTAAAGGGCACTACTGAAGTACACAGCCTGTTCATCTCTCTCTCTGTACATACTGTGTGTGTGTGTGTGTGTGTGTGTTGCATGCTATCAATATGTGTTCATACTAATAAAGGCTGATGCAGCCCAGTTCAAACCAAGAACAAAGATCCTATCACTCTCTCTCTCTCTCTCTCTCTTATCAACAACATAAACAACAGTTGAACTCTCTAGCCTTTATCTCTGTGGATGGAGAGAGATAGAGAGAGGAGAGAGAGAGAGAGAGGAGAGAGAGAGAGAGAGAGAGGAGAGGCAGAGAGAGAGGGGGGAGAGGAAGAGAGAGAGGAGAGGGGAGAGAGAGAGATATCCATCTCATTGTCTAACTCACAAATCAGTGACATTTTCTAAATGTGATTGTTTCAAACGCTCATCAATAAACGCTCTCATCTCTTTTCATCTCTCTGTCAAGTCAACTGAATGCTCTCTCTCCCCTCTCTCTCTCCCCTCTCTCTCTCTCTCTCTACACATGAATATGAAACCCATATTCATTATCGCAGAACGTATTTCTTTTCCATTGATAGCTACCAACTCAAATAAAATATCCGTCTCTCTGTCTGTCTTTCTTTATCCGCTATCAAACATGCACATGATATTTAAATCCATCACCTTGTTTCCTTTTTTTTTTAACGCGTTCCAATTTGAACGTCTCTCTCTCTCTCTCTCTCTCTCTGTCTGTCTGTTATCAAACATGACATTTAAATTCATCCTCTTAATACTTTCCTACTTGCAGCTGACAGCGGCGATCCAAGGAGGCAGAAAAAGGAGGAGGAGAGAGGAAGAAGAGAGAGGAGGAGGAGGAGAATAACAAGGAGGAGGAGGTGCAGGATGAAGAGGAAGAGGAGGGATAAGTGGGGAACCGGTTCTAATTTAGTTTCAGTCCCGGTTCCAACTTGCCTAATTCAGCGGAATCGATAAGCGAGCGCACTAACGATTCCTCTGATCGATCATTAAGCGGTTTGAACAGCTGGACGCTCCTCCAGCAGCTTTCTGACCCGTTCAGTCTGGAAAATAACATTTTGTTTTTGTTCCAGTTACTTGAATATTTTTCACTTGCTCCTGTGTTTTGTTCTCTAAAGTAAGGCTTTATGCCACAAGCTCCTTAGCTGTTTGGAAAAGTGAATCTGAGGCAGCAAAGTGTGTCTGGAGTAAAGAAACCAGGTTAACTCCTCTAAAGCTGCATGTCGTCTTTTACCCCTGAAATTATATACAGCGGGAATCGATGAATAAAGAATCGGGTCGATAAGAAGAATCGAAAGCGGCAGCGGAATCGGTGAAATCCTAACGATACCCGGCCCGAAGGATAAGGGAGGATGAAGAGGAGGAGGAGGAGGAAGGTGAACCAGACCGTCCTGTCACTGAAAGCTCACAGGTACGCTCGGGTATCGTTGCAGATTATGGCGCCTTTTTTTCCGATTCTTCTTACTGATCCCCCTTTTTTTCCTATTTTTTTTCCAGGGGGTAAAAGGCAGCTTTGGGTGTTGAGAATTATTCTCAACATAATTCTTTATTTCTGTAATTTAACCCAGAAGCTGCAGTCTGAGATTCACTGCCAGTCAACAGTCTGGACCCACCTGACTGAATGTTTTTCATTCTCTTAAAGCATTTTGATCTAAAGGCTTCTGCTTAAATGCTTGAAATGAGTTTCTTAGACAAATATAAATAGTGAAGTTGATCCTATGTATGAATTTCTTTCCAAAGTCTTTGTCTTTCCATCAAGGCAAAGGGCGACTACTTTAAAGAATCTAAAATATAAGATAGTTTTGATTTGTTTAACACTTTTTTGGTCGCTGCATAATTCCATTTGTGTTATTTCATAGTTTTGATGAAAATAGTAAAAAAATAAAGAAAAATGCGTGTGTCCAAACTATTGACTGGCAGTGTAGACGTTGCTAAATTTTCACTGTTAAACCCTGTTGAGCTGAATTTTAGTCTTGACATTTATAACCATTTAGACTTCTTTTAAACGTAAAATATTAATGTAAAATTGCAATTGAAACACCGACACCTCCCTCTCCTCTGCTAGAACTGAAGCTATCCTGCTGTTATTATCCTGTTTTTAAAAAATCCACCTTTTCTCCCTGATTTTTTATTTATTTTCCCTTGCTCTTCTCTATCAGAAGAACAGATAAGGTCAGAGTGCTGTGGCTCTGACCTTTGACCTCCCTCACTATTGGCTGCTTGGTGATCTAGGAATGGAAACCTACTGATGGGCTTGTAAGACAGTCTGGATAAATGACAAAAATGCTAAAAAAGTAAAGCAAAATTTCACCTGTTTCTAGGTTTATTGTCATAAAACTAATTTGAACCTAACTTACTATCGCAGAGAAATGGAGAAAAGGTTTGGTAAAATAACACAACCAGGCCTGGGATCTCACATTGTCGTACTAAATCTCACTTTCCTGATGTCGACTAACAGACAAATATTTACCAGCGTCTGACTGGTGGCTGCTGGTCATTTCCCAGCAGCTCTGGAAACCAGTTTCTCCATAATAATCTGAGAAACACATTTAAATCCTCTGGGGATCCGGGGTTTAAAAAAAAAAAAAAAAAAAAAAGGATGTTGATAATGGAGGTGAGGAAAGAAGGAGGCAGCAAGGAAAGGAAGGGAGGGAGGAGAAGGAAAGCTAATGAGAGAGAGAGAAGGAAGAGAGGAGGCAAGTGGAGGGAGGAGGGAAGGAGCTGAGGAAAGGAAGGTTGGTAATGAGAGAGAGAGAGAGAGAGAGAGACTAGTGTAGGAGGAATACTTTTTATGCTAAACCATGATGTTGCTGGGTACTGTGGGGCGGAGAGAGAGAGAGAGAGAGAGAGAGAGAGAGAGAGAGAGAGAGAGAGAGAGAGAGAGAGACAGACAGACAGGCAGGCAGACAGACAGACAGACAGGCAGACAGACAGGTGTAACCCCACACACCGTTGCCAGAGTTGTTGCTGGGTGAACAGTTTTTCTGCTTGGTGTTCTGCCTGGACTCCTTCATCCAGGGGAAGATCTGCTTGGCCAGCGCGGGGTTGGGGGGCAGCGAGGAGGAGGAGGAGGACGAGGAGGAGGAGGTGGAGGAGTTGGACGACTTAATGGGCCCCGATTTACCCACCGAGGAGGCCCCGGCCCCGGCCCCGCCCCCGGGCTGCTGCGCCCCGGTGCTGCCGTTGCTGGGGTTGGGCGGCAGCGGCGGGGACACCTGCGGCCCGGGGTGGTGCTCCGGCGGCAGGCTGGGCCGCATGCAGCTGCCGTTCAGCTCCTTGGCTTTGGCGAGCTGCTGCTGCTGGTGGCCGCCATTACCGCCCCCCCCGCCCAGGGCCTGCAGGGAGCAGGCGGACCGCTGGTACGACTCCACGTCCAGGTGGGTCGCCGACTGGAAGGCCGGCTGGTGGTGCGACACCGGGACCGGTGCATCGTACCCGCCGAAGCCGTTGGTGGCCGCCGCCGCCGCGGCCGCCGCTGCCGCCCCCTGCACCTGGTAGGACGAGTAGCCACCGAAAAGCGTCGAGGAGTTGTCGTAGTACGTCGTTTTCTGCATTTCCGAGAGAAGTGGCGGCGTCTCGTTGTTCTCCGGTCCTTGTTGAGAGCCGCTGCCGGAAGACCATTTGGCACCGGGGGTCACGTGACGGTGTCTCTCCAACGGCCCCCTGCAATCTGACCTGAGAGGTTAGGAAAGACAGAATGAAGAAACGAGAGAGATAAATCCATCTTCCTGCGATGAAAGGCGCCATGACATGAATAGAAACCGCTGCTTTTCTTCACTCTACCCCCCTCTCTCTACACCCCCCCCCCTCTCTCTCTCTCTCTCTCGTGAGCCCAGCGCGCGGCCTGCAGATGCTCCGGTGGCGGGGGCACGAGGAGGGCAAGCTGTGTTCCCTCTCTCTGCACACACACACACACACACACACACACACACACACACACACACACACACACACACATTCTATAGCCTATCCTATAAATATTTTCATCGAATTAACTGAATTAACTCAGTAGCCTAATTCCTATATTATTTCATTATTAGGTTATTATTGTAGACTATTATTATATAGGCTAGGTTAATTAGTAGCCTATTATTATTATTATTAATATTAGGGTAGGCTATTATTATCATTATTATTATTATTATTATTATTATTATTAAGGTAGGCTATTATTATTATTATTATTGTTATTATTATTATTATCATGTTGTTGTTCAGTAATTATTCTCCTTTAACAACGAAGCGACCAGGACAACGTGGGATGATCACAAGGAATTGTCTGTTTTTGGATTTCTCAATGAAAAATAAAGTGTTTTATTTATTTATTTATTTTTTATATATCTTCAACACTACTGTATTTATCCTGTATTTGCTCAGCAGCAGCGCAGCCCGGGAGATGCTCGGTGTAATAAAGCTTCCCGCCCTGCGCGCGGCTCTTCGGGCTAAACGGGATGTTTTGTAGGCTGCAGCCTGTATATATTTCCCTCTGTGTGACTGATGTCGGTAGCCTACTTCTGTCAGCCTCTGCCTCCGCCGTGATTTACTGGATCCCGTCTGCTCCGCTGTTACCTCACCCATATGAATCTATCAGCGATTTAATGAAGCAATCATTTCTGTTGGATTATTGGAAAATTAGTGTTCTTACGCTCTTTTACATTTGCATGAGAGGAAACCCGTGGGCAGAACATCACGTCAACATAATACACTCATTCATAACTTTATGGATAAAGAAATATAAATACAAAAAAAACAAACATGTTTAGGATAGTTCAACAGTGTCAGACTGGGGGTTAGGTGATATAAAGACAAATCCTTTCTGTAGAAGAATAATCTATTCTCCAAAACATTACATTAGCCTACAATATATATATATATATATATATATATATATATATATATATATATATATATATATATATATATGTATTTTTACATTTATTTCGTTCTCGGCCTGTTTGTGTGTGCGTGCTCGAGGGAAACCAGTGCAGATGTCAGCCTGGGTCCAATTTCCTGACGCTTCTATCAGTTACACGGTAACGGATTTGGGAAACACGTTAAAAAAAAAACTTGACTTTAGACAAAATAGGCCAAAAACAGATAAACAGATAGATAGATAGATAGATAGATAGATAGATAGATAGATAGATAGAAAGAAAGAAAGAAGGAAAGAAAGAAAGAAAGAAAGAAAGAAAGAAAGAAAGACCCCGGAAGAAGCTTCACGAGCCAGTGATCCATTAGGGTCGCGCGGCCAGAGTGCTCTATCATGGCCCCGTCAGAAAAAAAAAAGAAAGAGAGAGAGAGAGAGAGACAGAGGGGAGAAAACAGCAGCTCGAGCCCCCATAGACTCCCCTATCTCGCGCTCAGCGCCGGGGTGGCCGCGAGAGGCCCGGGTTGTCAGGCACGAGAGAGCACCTGGCATTCATTTCTGCTCTCGAGATAAAACGTTTAACGGGGAGAAGCGGAGGTGAACCGGAGCCGAGCGTCCACGAGCCTCCAGAAACAAAACAACAGAAACACACTCTGAACCAGGAGGCTCTACAGGGAACCACAACGTGCGTTCCTTGGGCTTTAATAAAGGCAGAACCATTCATTAATTATTTAAAAAAGCATTTCAGAAAGGTTCTCTGTAACACTATGCTCACATGGTTCTACATAGCACCTTTATGCTGTAAAGAACCATTTAAGAATAAATGAAATGTCCCAAATCAGCAGGACTGAAAGAACTTGAAAAACAAACAAACAAAAAAACAACACTGTGTTCTTTATTCTGATTTGCACATTTTTTTGTATCAACAAATCACAGGGTGCGTTGAGTCATTATGGTTCCAAATAGAACCACTATCCTAACCAAAGAACCCTCCTTTTTCTGCGTGTATAATAGGCTATAATATAATGCTATATGAGGGTCATCAACTAGCCTATCAATTATCATTAATTAATCCCACAGATCAATTAAACAGCAGCCCGGGCTGAGAATATAGCTGCTATTGTGTTTCATAAAATTAGCATTAGTGCTAAAATGAGCAGAATCACGGATAAGAAATAAACACAAAAAATAGAATTCAGTAAAGCGGCAGGCCTGATAACGTGGCAATAACGGGGTGTTAGATAGATAGTGGAATGTAGGCTGGAGATTTTTCTAAAAATTATTTTATTTGAATGGGTATTTCTTCTAGGCTACCATTAGGCTAGTATTTGTATAATGCAAACTAGTATATTTGTAATCAAAGGGAAAATACAATATTTCTGCAAAGCCCAACATGTTGAAGGTGTAAGTTTGTAAAACAGAAACACCAAAAAAAAAATGAAGCAGTTTGTTTAGATATCGGCCTGCTGCTGAAAACACAACGGAAAGGAAAATATGTCTTTTCTACAAAAAAAAATACTCGTAAAATAGGATTTTAGAGGCAGATGAATGATTTTAGAATAAGAATAAAATGACACTGAAAAGATATAAACTGTGTGTGTGTGTGTTTTGTTTTTTTTAAGGTTAGAGAGCCTCGGCCTGGTCCAGCTTTGGACCGTCAGCTCTCAGCACGTCACACATGTCAGCCATTTATCTTTCTGGTAGACAAGCCGGAATCCTAATTATTTACTCTGAGGAATTGTCCCAGGGAGAGGGAGAGAGAGAGAGAGAGAGAGAGAGAGAGAGAGAGAGAGAGAGAGAGAGAGAGAGAGGCCGTGGCAGCGAGTGTAGGAGGAATATGTTATTAAATCATATCGTTGTTTCGCCATTAAATGGGACACGTAATGTCTCTGCCCCTGGCTTGTAGGGCCTCCGCTTAATACAATCACCAACTTTACTAGACGCCTCCCCGAATAATCCGGTTACTGACACCGAAACACCGAGGCCTGGGAATAAAATAATCCCTCCCATACACAGACTGAGGAACGGCCACCAAAACAAAAACAACCGAGAGAGAGAGAGAGAGAGAGAGAGAGAGAGAGAGAGAGAGAGAGAGAGAGAGAGAGAGAGAGACGGGGTCGGTGTCCGGTGTCTGTGTTTTATCCGTGGATATAAAATTACAAATGGCGCCTGCCATAAAGGGCTATGCAGGCAGGGAGAGAGAGAGAGAGAGAGAGAGAGAGAGAGAGAGAGAGACAGAATGCATTAACTTGGACAATCCACGTATTCCTTATCCCATTAACGAGAGAGAGAGAGAGAGAGAGAGAGAGAGAGAGAGAGAGAGAGAGGGAGAGGGAGAGAGAGAGAGAGAGAGAGAGAGAGAGAGAGGCCAATTATGGAGCCGAGCCCAGAAACAATGAAGGACTGGTTTGATCAAAGCCATTGTCAGAACAGCAGGTCCTCTCTCGTGGCCTGGTTTGGGGTAAAAAAAACACCAGCCAGGGATAAAAATACAACATCTAAATATGTGTGGAGAGAGTTGGAATAAATGTTAAGATATCAGCTGAATAACGACATGAAGGCCCGTGGAGGGGGGGGGGGGGGCAGTAGCAGGAGGAGTGGAGCATCACAACAGAGAGAATAAAAATGACAAGTTGTCGCCCGCTGCTTTGTAAATAAATCTAAGTGGGGAAGAGAAATAGACAAGAGGGAGAGGAAGAAAAGAGGAAGAAGGGGATGAGGAAAGGAGGGAAGGGAGGAAGAGGGAAGGGAAGGGAAGGGAAGGGGGGCAGCCTGCGGTGTGTAAGGCAGCTTAAAGCATTGTGAACTCTTCTTGAACCGAGATTGAAGTCATACGGGCCATAAATCACCGAGCCCGCCGCTCCGCCATTCACAGCCCGGCTAATACAGCACACACTGCCGGGGTGTCGGAGCCCCGGCGCCGGCCCGCCCGGTCCTTACCTTCCTCAGCCCCGGTCCAGCCCGACGCGGACACAACGCCGCATCACAGATTAGTCCTCATGCACGTTCAGCACCAAATCAATAATAATAATAATAATAAATAATAATAATATAAAAAAAATAAAATAAAAACGAATCCCGGTCGCTTTCTCTCCTGTCTTGCCTCTCCTCTCCTCGGCAGGAACGCGAAATCCACCGCTGCTTGTGAGAATCCCGCTCCTCCGCCGGTGCTGTCTCGAGACTATACCACGGCTGCTCGCGACCACCGCCACCACCACAACAACACCAGCAGCACGAGCCAGCAGCAGCCAGCAGCAGCAGCAGCAGTCCGGGCTGCGCGAGGGGGGCGGCGAACCGGACACCGTGTGGCATGAACGGCTGAGAGCGCCTCGAGGAGAGAGAGAGAGAGGGAGAGAGGGAGAGAGGGAGAGGGGGGCTCGGGGAAAACGGACAGGCGGGTCGGTGTATAGGCTAGGCTAGGCAGGCTGGCTGGCGCGCGAGCTGAAGGAGCTTACCGGGAGCCTGCCTGCCCCCCCCTCCCTACCCTCCACCTCCACCTCCACCTCGCCCTCCGCCCTCCGCCCTCCGCCCCAGCACCAGCGCCTCTACCGCCGCTGGCTGATAACAATGGCCTCAGATTTCTGCTTTCCTCAGTCTGACTCCATCAGGCCCGCCGCGAGGAAACGTCACCCCATCGCATTTTTTTGTTGTTGTTGTTGTTGTTGTCCTCCTTTCTCTCTCTGTCTCTCTCTCTCTCTGTGTGTGTGTGTCTCTCTCTTTCCCGCCTCCCACCGGCTCTCCTCCTCTCTCTCCCTCCGTCTCTCCCCTCGCTGTCTGCCGGGTCTCTCTCGCTCTCCACTCCGCTCTCGGTGGAAGGCTAGGCGGGCTAATCTCACGGCTAATCCCGGCTAGCAGCAGCACCACCAGCAGCACCACCAGTAGTAGCCTAGTAGTAGTAGCAGTAGTAGTAGGTAGTAGTAGTAGTAGTAGTAGTAGTAGTAGTAGTAGTAGTAGTAGGTATTCCCGTTATGTTGACAACACAGGCCCCGGTATCCGCAGCGCTCGCAGGAAATAACGGAGGAAATAACGGAGGCTTGACTCGCGGACGCGTTGATTCCCCATCAAACAGCTCGAGCGTCACTCACAAATTATGCTAATTTCACCGACAGGCAGGGAGCGACAGAGAAACCGTCCGGCCCGCAGCACTGCACAGCCAGGCTGCTCCCATGGACTCACTTCATAATTCAGGCTGCAATGACAAATTGTTTTCTGGGGAATTTTGTCGAATTAAAGTGTAGAACAGAACTTTTACATTCCCACTGTGCAGCCATGTTGTTTATTTTGTGAGCATCTTTGTTTTTTCTCTGCAGCTATCTCTCCTATACCCAATAAATAATGCTAATTTCAGAAGAGCCAGGCAGTAACAGCAGCGACTAGTCCGCCGTCAATAGACAAACTTATTTTTTATTGTTTTGGAAGGAGAATGAAAGTTTTCTCCCACTATGTTTCCTCGTTAATTATACTAACACCAACACAGACAAATCATATGAGTAGATGTAGATAAAACTAGGCCTACTGTTTATTTCTCTTGTGCTGCTTGTCTGTAATAATGTTAGTCTTCGTTAACTGTCCTAATAGAGGCAGTAGGACAGTGATAGACTTAAAGCTACAGAACTATTATTAGTTTTATTTTAAAACAACAGTTTAGGTGTTATTGTTTGGTGATATTGGTTGTTTAGTTTAAAATTATTGCAATTTCCAGCGGTTTTGGACAAGATAGACCTTTAGACAGCTGGAGCAGGCCCAACCTGTAGGCCTAATAGCATTAATTAGCTACTAGCTTGTGTATCTGTTATAATTCACTTGTAATACACTGAGGGGGCCTTTACTGAAGGATGGTAATGTTAACTAATAGGCTCATATAGTTAAATATTTGTTTAATGTCTTGTTTAGATATTGTTTACTTGTTTGTTATTACTTTTAAACATCTTTATACCAAGTGAGTGTCCAACTGTCACTGGTAAATAACGTTTTTATTAGTTTCTGAAAGTCTGTCTACATGTTGCTGCCAAAAAAATGCAGTTACAAATTCAGATTAATGAGTAAAACATGAAATTAGGAGGCTGTTAAATGTGTTTTTATGTGTCTTTTTGAATAATACGGCAAGTAGGACGATGCTGTTTATATAAAATATTTGTTTACTACTGTTTTGTGAGGTATCGCTCAGTTTAGATTACAGTGTGTTTTATTTAGCATTCACCTGTCTTACAGTAAGTGTGTGGTAATGTGGTGACATTTTTATAGGCAACATGAGAGTCTCTCTCTCTCTCGCTCTCTCTCTCCATATTGAATTTCCAGGAAATGGGATTTTTTGGTTGTTGTTTTTTGCACAGCCCCTCCTGCAGCTCCTTCCATGTCTCGCAGCAGAAACTAGACTTGTCCTCTGCATTGTTAATGTTTCAACACCTAATCTCCCCCTGCGACAATTTATGCACCAAAAAAATGAATAAGAAAAGAAAGGAAAGAGGGAGGGATGGAGGGAAGAGGGACAGACAACAGTTGGAAAGCAAAAACAAAGCAGCAAAAGGAGAAAAAAAAAGGAGATAATGTGAGATATTTAGCAGCTCTGACTGGACTGGCCTTCCACATTCCCACTTCCTTGTCTTCTTAAACAGAGAAAACATTACAAGAGAGCAAGAGAGTCTGTGTTTTGACTTCAGCACCCAGGGGGGGGGAAAGGAGCAAAGTGCAGCAACATTTCAAGAAAGAGGTGAAGAAGTAAAAAAAAAAAGAAAAAGTGACAAGAAAACCCAGAAGGGAAAGAGACAGAGAGAGAGAAAGAAACGAGAGGTGAGAGCAAAATGGAAATGAAAATATGAAGGAGGTGTTTTTACAATGTTTTCATTACCCCCCCCCCCCCCCCCCCAACACACACACACCTCCTTCTCCCTCTACCTCTCTCTCTCTCTCTCTCTCTCTCTCCCCACTTCCCTCTCTCTCTATTTTTATTATTCAGGACGCTACTCCTGTCGTTTATGGCTACGTAAGATTTATGAGTTCTCTCGCACCCAGCAGTGTGTGTATGTGGTGTGTGTGTGTGTGTGTGTGTGTGTGTGTGTGTGTGTGTGTAAACAGCCCAACTTTAAAATAGATAGCATTCGGTGTGGGCTGCTGAAAAGAGAGGATGAGCTCCGTGTAGGTGGAAGGCAGGAGCTGGAAATGTGTCCCGTCTGCAACTTCTCCTTCAGAACCAAGCAGCTTACTAATTAACCAAACCACAAATCAGCAGCTTTTTTTCTCTCTTCTTTCTTTATTTCCAACAAGAGATTTTTTTGTCCGTTTTTCCCCCTCTTTGTTTCTCTTTTCCCCCCCAGCAGTGTGGGAAGAAGAGCGCAGACTCTATGTGGATTACATGTATTTATGGATTTATTTATGGACTTGCAAAAACACGCCGGCTCTTGTTGGAGGAGGACAGTTTTATTCTGTATTTTTCTTGGATGGCAGACACGCGGCGTCGTCTCCGTGTTTTTTTTTTTTTGGGAGGAGAAGGAGGAGAGAAGGGAGGGGGGGGGGGGGGGGGGGGGTAGTCGGACTGAGTCATGGATATTGGATTTCAAAACGGAGGCAGAGCCGTGGAAATCCTCTTTTTTCCCCCCTCAACTCAACGAGCGTTTTTCCACAGCAAACTGCAGGCCAAATGCTTCATAAGGCTACACACACACACACACACACACACACACACACACACACACTCACACACAAACACACGCACACACACACACAGAGAGAGAGAGAGAGAGAGAGACTGGGAGTTTCCGGCTTGTTTGGGATTTAAAATCAGAATTTACGCGGAGTTTCGCTGTTGCAATGGAAAAAAAATAAAAAATAATAAATACAGATGAACGGCTGATTGATTTTGGTGATCAGATCCTTTTTGTTGGGATTGAAGGGAAATATTTTTTGCGCATTCTAGACTTGTGAGCTATTTTATTGTTGTACTATTAGTATTATTATTATCATTACTATTGCTGCTATAACTATAACTATTATCATTATTATTACTGCTGCTATTACTATTACTATTATCAATATTGCTGCTGTTACTATTATCATTATTATTACTGCTGCTATAACTATTACTATTATCAATATTGCTGCTGTTACTATTATCATTATTATTACTGCTGCTATAACTATTACTATTATCATTACTATTGCTGCTATTAGGCCTGCTGTTGCCATTACTAGACAGTTACTATTAGTGATACTATTAGTGTTTCTGTTGCTGTTGTTATATTAATAATGTAGACTACATATCAGATTATGAACTGACCCTGGTTCAGTTCCTGCAGTCTGATGTACATGAGGCGACTGTAACCCGCGGCCATCACACCGCCCTTCACACCTACACACCGGGTTACATTACATTAGCACGTGTCATTACATTATATTACATCACACACACACACACACACACACACACACACACACACACACACACACACACACACGGCCTACATCTCGCAGTGTGAAAACGCATTGCATTCTGCTGAACTAATTATCTTGAGCAATTCTCAGTCCGTTTCTGTAAAAAAAATAATAATCCTATATTATTAACTCCTTAACAAAAGCACTGTACCATCTCCCTGCAGTCGGTCTGGCTGCAGCTTTCACACGCTGTTTAATATCTGCACGTGCTGTCCCAATAAAATATATTGTTAAACCACTTGCTCTGCCTTTTTACATGCTTACAACGCATCAAAGACTCGTTATTTCAGGGCAAATACATATTAACAACTGCAATCGAATATTTTATCTTTGAGTTATGCAATTTTCTGGAATAATGAAGGCAATAATCTCTATTACAGCAGTTTAGAGATTAGTCTACACAGGCTGCAGACAGTCAAAACCCTCGTCCCTCAAAATACATAACTTTCTGGGTAATTCAGAAAGAAACATCCTTATTTTCAGCTGGACGCCCATGTATTTTTTTTTAATTTACAATATTTTTTGAACGGATTTCATTGGCCTGAGGCTCGTATGATTTACTAAGCGCTTTCATCACCGTCCAAACGTTCAGTTCATCTAGCTTTAAAACCACGGAAACCACCATAATTAGAAGTAGAGGGGTTTCCAAACGAAAGAAGGACATTCTGCATATTTAATAACATTCCATTGCATTACATTGCAGATGCATACATGCCAACGAAAATAGTAAATATAAATAAAATAGAAATAGGAATAATATGATGCGACTTACCGATAGACCTGCTCTTATTTCCTGTTGTTTTGATGGAAGAAAACGGCTTCCAGAAAGCTCCTAAGAACTGCAGGATGAGGGAAGGAGAGGGAGAGAGAGGGGTAGAGAGATAGAGAGAAAGGGGGAAAAGAAAGAAAAGAGAGAGATGTAATCAAAGGAGGGTCTTGGTAAAATCCGATAGAGAGCACGGACCTCTTGTAGTCTGATCGAACCGGTCGGGACAGGAGCGGCCGCTGACAGGTATCGTTAACCTTAAATTATTCCCGGTGAAATCCCGGAATAAACGCAATAACAGCAGGGAGGGGGTGGACAATCCGAGACGGTATTGATCCCGGTCTTCATATTACGCAGGCTATCATATTTAGTTTTTAAAACGGCTGTAATCTCAGCCTGCTGTTTTAAAAATCAGTCTGGGGAGAAAAAGGCGTTTCCTCCCGTAAGATAACACAGAAAACACTCAGGTGGGGAAGAGAGGAAGGATGGAAAATGTAGAAAAAAAATATTTGTAATTATTTGGAGCAATAAGGTGTAAAAGAGTGTTTTGCTGTCATCTGTGCTCCCTGTAGGCCTGAAACAGGCCTGACGCGCTTTGGAGACAGAAATAAAAGAATAAAAAATAAAACAAGATGCTTAGAGTAGATAAGGCCCGAATCAATAAAACCACAGATAGCCTATCAACTAATGCACTGAATAGAAAAATCCCAAAACAAAACCAATAAAAAACATTCACCTATAATTATCCTATTAAAATACCCGTTGCAGCCTACTGTGACACATAACATTGGCACAAGAATAGAAAATGCATCCATAACGAGCACAAGTATTTATACTAATAATACCGACGATACAACAATAATAATAATAATAATGAAAAAAAACAGCTTATGAAGTGTTTGTTAAAGCACCAAACGGCCCCGACTACGAAATAAATGAAAGGTAAACGAAAGGAGAAGCGGCCCCATAAGGCGAACAGCTGTTTCCACCAGACAGACCATAAATAACCTGAGCATCATTCAGCAGGAAACAACAACAACAACAACAACAACAAGAAAACAACATCCAAGAGAAGCCGAGCCGGGCCGAGCCGAACCCGAGCCCAAACCCGGTGTTACAGGTAGGTTATCCCCATCCGGAGCGGGGCGAGGAGACATGGAAACGCATCCCGGAGAGGAGGGCGAGGATTCGGGGAGAAGCTGTGGGAAAAGGTGAGCTGTAATTGTGTGAGAGCGTCCCGGGCCGCGGGATGAAACGCGCTGTCCGTGTCGTTGCATAGCCGCTGTTATATTAAAGTGGCGGAATAAAATCGTTGGCCGCTTTGCTTCTCTGTTTCTGCTCCTGACAGCTTCCCCCAAACACATAAATCAAACGTAAGGATCCCCCGACCTCCCCGCTACCAGCCTGCACTCCACCAACACCACCACCACTACTACTACTACTACTATAAAGTTATTTATTGTTTCCTTCCACGGCACTCACGCACAGCTTTGGCTGCCGTCCATCCCCATCGCATCGGACCGGCTGGGTTTTTTTCTTTCCTCCCTCCCGGCTTCCCCCCCCCTTCCAGCCCGGGTCAGTTAAATTTGGAGGCTCGGGAGCAGGAGTGGACTAGTCTAAAGTTGCCTGGAAAGTGATGCAGGGGCCGACTAGCTTTAGCCAGCTGAGCTAGCCCATAGGCCGAGACAAAGGGAGGAGGCTGGAGGAGAGAACAGCTGAGGAGCCAGTTTTTTAGTGGAAGGGGAGGCTGAGACAGAGGGAGAAAGGGAGAGAGAGAGGGAGAGAGGGGGAATTCAGATGAAATCACGGGTGCGAATGGAGCTGCAGGCTCTAATTCCAACCAAAATAATACAAATAGTTGTTTTTGGTTGAAAATTAAAGGTGGAGGAACAGCAACAGCAACAACAATCTGGGTATGGCTGCTCGTCGTCGCAGCAACAAAGGGTCTCCTCGTGCATAATTTAACAAAATGCAGATTAAGTGTGTGTGTGTGTGTGTGTGTGTGTGTGTGTGTGTGTGGGGGGGGGGGGTTATATTGTTAATAATTTACAGAAGCCAAAGCGCTGCTTGCTGCAGCTTCACACCAAACTCTCAGATGATCTGGACAGCTTTGCTCCCAACTTTATTATCAGCGGTTTCTCTCTCTGCTTCCCTTATCTCTGCCTGGTCTGGTGGTGCCGTCACCGGCCTGCCTCACACACACACACACACACACACACACACACACACACACACACACACACACACACACACACACCAATTGGCAGGGGAGAAAAAAAAAAAATTTCTCCCATCATAACAGCTTCACACACACTCCCTGTGTTTATCACGGAATGCCAGCTGGATATAAACACTTTAGATGTTTGTTTTTTCAGTTTTTGCTTGAATAAAAGTTTCATACGGTCCTTTATGCCCTTATAGAAAGTTCTGTGACCTTAGATCCAACTGAAACTTGTTTAATTAAAATGTACCTGCGGGTCACACCTGGACAGCTGATCTTTCTGGAAATAGATACAACAGCGATAAGACGGAATAGCATTACAATTATTATTATTACTTATTGATTATTACTTATTGTATAACTGATTATTAACTATTCCTATCCTGCTATTATTGGCAGTACTGTTACTCTGGGATACTAATATTTTTTTTGGGGGGTTACACCGGGCCGGTACCGGCATGCTCGAGCTGTGTCTCTTCCTCGCGCGCACACGGTGATATACTGGCGCGCGACTCTCCAGGTGACCTTTGACACAGAGCAGCAATAACTCAGCACTTTAATGATCAACCAGCGGGCAAAGAGCTCCGGAATCTGCTTTTAATGTATTGTTTTATGTATTAATCCATAACGCTGTCACTGAGTGGATTTACACACTCTGGAGAGAGGATTTCTACTTTAGAACTGAAGCCGGTTAGTAACAGCTGAGTTTAGTGAGTCGGAACAGAGAAAACCATCAAAACCAGTTTGATCAGACCCCTATCCTCCTGCAACACTAAATAATAACAGTGTGTGGCTTAACGCAACTTTAAGGCAGAGTGTCTGTGTTTACAGGATCTAAGGTGTTTAGCTGTTTATTATACTGCGGCTATTGAGTCATAATGCTACTTATAATACTCTCAAATCATATTTTACCATGTAGGCTGTGGGGTTTATGTCTATTATTACGCAGCCTAAGAGAAGAGGTTTGAATTTTATGAATGAAACGCAACTTGTAGTCTCTCGTGGATTCAGAGTTACAGCTATAACACCGAGCGGGAGAGGTGAAATGTGATTTTTTTTAATCTTCAAACTTAACGATATTACTGTCCGATATGCTGTCCACATTAGTAAAAATAAGTATTGGCCAATGAAAAGCCACGCAACTTTTTGGGACGGTAGCACTGAACCGCCCGGCTTGGCTTCAGCCCATCTACCTGTTGGAGTTCCTGCTCCACCTGGACGTGGATCCCATTTCCTGAGGTGACGTCACGGGCCTGCCGACTTACATTTCGACTATGACCCGCAGTTTTTCATATAGGATCGCTGCGGTTGAAATGTGGTTTTGGTTTGGGAGGATCTATCACTCTGCCTCGTCTGTCCACAAGTTGAAGCCTCTCTCTGTTGTTTTTTTCTGACTGCGCATGTCTCGAAACCCATTTACCTGCCACATCCCCCCCCCCCCCCCCCCCCCGCACCTTTGCATAACTCGGTGTCCTCTCTTTGACTTTTGACCTGTTTTGTCCAACATGGCACCCATCGCCATCACCCACCAGCCTCCACCAAAGATCAGTCAATATCCGTACTTTTTTTGTCTGCCAGTTGTCTCTCCAAAAGGCTTTTCATCGGCTCCACTCGGCCACTTCCGTCGCCTTGAGGTGCAATGAGTCGAACGGCCGCGCATCATCATCATCATCATCATCATCATCATCATCATCATCACCACCAGCAGCAACACGACCAACACACAAGTGACGACAAACCGGAGAGTGAGAGAGAGAGAGAGAGAGAGAGAGAGAGAGAGAGAGAGAGAGAGAGAGAGAGAGAGAGAGAGAGAGACCTCTGCCTCCAGTGTGTTTAATTAAACTGCGGGTCTCGAGGGGCTACAGAGGGTTTGGTTCTTCGCCCACGCGCTGTCACCCTCACTATAGATCTCACTGATTACAGCTGAACCCCGTTTGAGCCCTGACATTTAGGTCAACATACAGGAATATAAAGTATTTACCTCTTATTTAGGCCCATTGGTCCATTAGGAGAGTTAGGCCTATAACATTTTAAGATCATACACTGCCAGTCAATAGTTTGGACACACCACATTTTTCTTTATTTTTACTGTTTTTCACATTTTAGAATAATAGTAAAGACATCAAATCTATGAAATAACACAAATGGAATTATGCAGCGACCAAAAAAAGTGTTAAACAAATCAAAACTATCTTATATTTTAGATTCTTTGCCTTGATGGAAAGGCAAAGGCTTTGGAAAGAAATTCATACATAGGATCAACGTCACTATTTTATTATATTTGTCTAAGAAACTCATTTCAAGCATTTAAGCAGAAGCCTTTACATCAAAATGACTTTAAGAGAATGAGACACACACAACATTCAGTCAGGTGGGTCCAAATGTTTGACTGGTAGTGTGTATGTGGTGATGGTTTCTGTCTTTAGGTTCAATTCACTTGTTTAAATGAGGTTGATGTCTGTTGGTGTCATTCCATAAGTTTACAGTAGTTTGGTGTTCATGGTGTTTTAGTGTTGCATCCCTCAAATTATGTTAAATCCTATTACATGTTGGTCCTGGATTACATATTCTGTATATTCCTGTATTTTGGTTGATGTTTTCCAAGCTCTGTACAGCTCAAACCTGGCAAAACTTCAAAATAAAACTCCTCCTGTGCACTGACAACTCTGTTAGCCGGAATTTTACTTTGAAGTTTATCGTCCGTGCTTGTTGATGTGGGCAGAGCTGCTGGCTAGTAAGGAAACATGGGGGTGGGGGGGCGGGGAATCACATCTTTTTGTACTATCTTGTGATTATTTTGTGGTAAAAGTTTAGCAGAATGAGAGACAGAACACCATGCTGAGCCAAAACGTCTTCGTAACGAGCACTTTGAGCTGGCTGTCTTTATAAATAGTCCTCGCAGGCTATTGGTTTCAGTGTAACTTCCATAACCTCCATGGGTGTGACATGTCAGGCCGGGTTACACTCATGTCTCTAACGGTTGTAAGCCTGTCATTTCTCAATTACATCTACTCTAACGGCTTTGAATCTTTTTCAACCCACACCAGGGTGTAAACTGGGTGTTGTTATGATATGCATCCCCTTATTTTGGTGTGAATTTGAGAGAAAACATTCTTTTCATTCACCCTTGTGAAATATGAACAAATCAGCCACTTATGGAGCCTGTTGCTCCTGGCTGTAGACGCATAACTGAGGCATTACGCTCTTCCCGTGTACAAAAGACCTATTTGAACCCGTACAGGCCATGGGCTTCTGCTACAGACTCGCAGTCTGTTTCCAAGTTGCGGTCTCACCGACTGCAGAAGAATTTCAGGACTTAATTTAGACGATAACGAACTCATTATGACCAACGGACAGACTGACGATGGCTTGAATGCTGAAAATGTTTGTTGGGCTTTGTCTTTAAGACTGAAACGATTATTTTTGCACAGACTACTACGACTTTGGGCGTTAGTATGGATTCTGAAAGTGTCCTCGAAATGGCTCCTGTTATGTTATGTTATGTTATGTTATGTTATCTGGTGTTGTGTTATGCTGTGCTATCTTATCCACTGTGATCCAACATTTTATCCCAGTCTCTAGGTTATCTTAGGTTACCTTATCTTATCTTATCTTATCTTATCTTATTTTATCTTATAGGCTGTGATCCAACATTTTACCCCAGTCTGACCCCTCCCTCGCCCCAGGCCGGGTCACCCCTCGCTCCCCTGTGTGGTTCAGTCCTGAACCAGAAACTCCTGCCATCAGCTCCTTCCTTTGACAGAGAGTTAATCTTTATCAGAGATGCTAATCTTTAACCTAGAACTCAAAGAAAGCCCTGACACAAGGAGAGAGAGAGAGAGAGAGAGAGAGAGAGAGAGAGAGAGAGGGGAGAGAGAGAGGGTAAGGATGTGTGTGTGTGTGTGTGTGTGTGTGTGTGTTGGGGGTGAGGGGAGGGAGCGGGGAGGTAGGGGGTCAATTTGCCCTTTCTGCTCCAGGGCCATGAAAAGTGCCAAGCTCACCAAGTCTGTCAGGAATTGGAAGAACAGGGATGGATGTGTGTGGGTGTGTGTGTGTAGGTGTGTGTGTGTGTGTGTGTGTGTGTGTGTGTGGTGAGGATGGGAGATTGCAATCAGGAGTGGATGTGTTTGCTGGGTTCTTTATGGCTAAGCTTAAATATTTAAAATAAAGTGCATAAACTGCTTAATATTTACATGTTCAAAGCTTCAGCGTTGCCTTAAGACAGAAAGTGTCAGAAAGTATTGCTTTACGCTTCAAATGCTCAAATGTTTCTGACTTTAAAATACTTTGGAGCAAAGCCGTTCACACTAGCTCCTTTTATAGGATTTAATCTCTCAGCGTTATTGATATCCTTGAATGTTTTCTGCCCTAACCTGCTCTGCCATCATGAGGACCCCAAAGGAAATAAGACTTTGACTGTGACATTTTCTCCGTCGCTAAAATGAATCAAATCAAGTCAAATAAAAACACACATGGGGAGCAGATGAGGATTTTATCGGTATCGGTTACATATCCTTCTACAGGAAAGGATTGGGAAAATTGGGCAAAATCATTATGAATGGTATTGAAGAGTATTGGGAAGAATAGAATGCTGAAAAACTATATTGTTGGGCCATGCCTTCATTTCACGTCTACATTTGAAGGTTTTCGTCTGGATTCGATGTGATGTGTACTGATAGTGTCTAGACAATATGACTGTTAACTCTCTGAAGTTCCCTCTTCACACCGACAGATATCATCATGTAGTAACGTCTCACCACTGAGTTCCTATAGTTTCCCAAACTGCTCCAGGCTTTCCAGACCGGTGTAAGACTCGGAGACGCCCTCGGAAAGCCTCGCAGGATCGTTTCAAAGCCTTGTTGCATCAGGGTTTAACGCCCAAACAGTTGCTGAGAAAAGTGACGGGTTGCTCAACGCCGCTGAAGGTTTCATACTTTTAGCATTGCCTTCAGCAGTTCTAGTTACATCAGATCCTGTGTGTTGGTGTTACTTAAGAGAGAGAGAGAGAGCAGCAGGGTGGGAACATGCTGGAAAGGTAAACAACTAACTGTCATTTGGAGATCCTGTCCTATCTGACCAGACAGTGAAGGTGTCTGGTGAATTTTGGGACGCACCGGTCGCTGTGTCTGGTGGCCAGAAAAGTTAATTTCCTGCGTCGGAGTGCCAGTCCATTACAGGAGTGTTCAGCACTGAGTGATAAGTGTCTGTGTTTGAGTAATTTGTGGTTCAGCGACAAGACAAAAAAGATTTCCTTGAGATATTCTTATATTGCTTTGAGGCCTAATTACTCTGAGTGTTTAACAATCTCCGACAGTAAAACAGGCCTGTATCCATTTCCTAGCAACATGCTGCTCTTGTGACACACGGATTAGAAGAAGAAGCCAGTGATTGTAATATAATCAGGCCACTTGGCCCTGCAGCAGACAGTATTAAGCCTGTTACAGCAGGAGAAAGCGGCTCTATGGATCTGGTCCAGAGCTGTCAGGCTTTATACACTGGCACACCGTTACTCCGGCTCGCCCCCGCTATTTTCTCCGATTGGTGTTTTGCCCATAGTTTGTCAGTGATGTATGAAAAAATCAATTAAATCACGGCTGCGTTGGAGTTGCTGTGGGTTTTTTATGAGTTTGGAGTCTCCGTACCCGGAAGTGCGCGAAAACCACCAGGGTCAACCGAGCTTTCCGAGGAGCCGTCCAACTATTACGTGAGATGACGTACGTACAAGAGTTTGGGTTTGGACCAACGGGAACTTTTGATTTAAGTGGAATTTGTGAATATTTTTGAGGCAGATCTGGTCTTCCCATGCCAGTCCAAGCAGGGACAAATTAGTGTTTGGTGTTTTTTGGATCAGCCAAAGAAGATCAAACTAGTGACACAAAGAGTTTTACATCAGATCTTTACTGTGGCTGTGTTCGCCCAGGCTTAGCTGCTGTGAAATTATGAAACCATGGACAGTCGTTGGGTTTGGCCTGTCATCTAGGCAACAAGTATGCGGCTACAGCGGGAAGCCATGTTGGTCTGGAGCACACTGCGGGCTTGGAGGGTTACATCTGGTCTCATGCAACACTGATATTGATAGTAACTGATAAATGAATTGATAAAATTATTTGTTTGGCTGCAGTCTAATGCGTTCCACCTCTGTTAAGGGGAATCAAGTAATTTCTATTTCCTTGCATTAGTGTTAAATGATGGTTTGGCCTAAACTTAATAAGTTGGGACAAGATCATAGCCTGTTGCTAATTAGGACTCTGAAAGTCAAAGTGAAGCCTATTTTGTCTTTCTGATATATCACTTTAAACGGAGGTTAAACAGACTCTCTGTGGTTAGGCCTATATGCTAATTAGCTTCTAAAAACCGTGTCCAATAGGCTTTAATAGTAGCAGAGGTTTGTTGGAAGACACAGCGCGTCCTTTCCTATTACCGTCCGCTGATAAACAGATAGACTGTGTTGGTACCATATGTATGGAAAAAAAGTCTATGTAAGTTGATACAGCTGCGAAACAGCGCGGATTTTCACCTGCGTCACGACGCGCAAAGCGATGCGTCGGTTTGGATTGGCAGCTGTGTTGGACCAGGGAAAGGAAATAAAGTGCGAGAACTAATATAAATAAATACGTAAATAAATAAATAAGTCAATAAATAAATAGATAAATAAATAAATAAATAAAATACAAATTAAAAACACTTCAAGGGAATCAAGACCGGTTGGCTATTTGGAAAAGTTACAGTAGTTAATGTTGATATATGTTAGTATTTTAGTGGACATAACAGCCATAACAACCCGATGAAGTTAAATTCACACAGCTCAGCCGTTGTTTTGAATAGTAATCCTGTGTGTGGTTCAGTCATATTCCACTTCTATATCGCTCTTAATTAAATGTTAAACGGACCTCAGTCCAGAACTGGATGTTAACAACGAGAAATACAAAACACATGAGATATAATAAGGATGGAATAAGTAGCCTATATTATGGAATAATCCTCAGTTTGAAATAATAGTACCTTGTAATTGTAAAAATTGTATTTATCTAAATAATTATATAATTAATAATTACACCTTAAACATTAAACCTGGTTAGCTCTATAGGCCTGCGAGAAAATCTGGTTTTGTGGGACCATTTGTGGGTTTTGCTGTGTGTTGGTGTGTGTTGATGGGTGTGTGTGGGGGGGTGGGGGTGGTGGTGGTGGGGGGGGGGGGGGGGGGGGGGGGGGGCATGACAGCGAGAGAGAGAGAGAGAGAGAGAGAGAGGCTTCTTGAGTAAGCAATCTTTTCACACTACCATAAATCACAGCGTGGCTAACATGCATCTTCTTTTCTTTTTTTTTCTTTTTTTTACACCTAGCCATCAGTTCCCTATTCACTACGACTCATTCACACACACACACACACACACACACACACACACACACACACACACACACACACACACACACACACACACACACACCTCTCTCCAAACCGCACTTTACGCTGCGAGTAAACTTCTTCTTTTAAATGATGGGTGAGAGACAGAGAGAGAAAGAAAGAGAGAGAGAGATATAATATTAACGCCTTGACAGATAGACAGAGAGGTGTGGAGAGAAGAGAGAGAGGGACAGAGGGAGAGAGAGGGAGAGAGAGAGAGAGAGAGACAGAGAGACACTGATGGTATATGGCGAGGCGCCCTTTCGCCCCCATCTCTGTTACCTATTCTGAGGCATCTGTCTTCAGCTGCCTTCTCTCTCTCTCACACACACACACACACATACACACACAAAGTTTTTGGCTGGAGTGCTCGCCTGCACGCGGGCACGCACACACACACACCCCACACCCCGCGGATGCCTCTGTGAGCTCGAGAGAGACCGGGGTCACACAACAGATAATTAATGACATGTCGAACGGCGGAGCGCGTGGGATGGGACGCCTCGGGAAGAGACACCGACCGGGGAGCGTCCCGGTAACGGCAGACCTTACCTGCTCTCTCTCGTCTCTCCTCCTGGCTCTTCTGCTTTATTTTTATTAATTTATTTTTTCCCGGGATGCCGTCTGTTTCGGACACGGGTGGACACGCCGGTTGGAGCGGAGAAGACCGGAGAATCCCTTGCTGGAAAACCTTCTCTTGAGTGCTCGCGGGTGCGTAATCGCGCGCACTCGGTCCGGTATTACTGCTGCTTATAATTGATGTTTAGACGGGTCCATAACGGCGCTAAAACGAGACATAAAAATGCGATTAAGCGGATAAAATAATGCATTAAAACCCGCGCTGCTGCTTGTTATTATTATCCTCGTGCATCCATTAGAGCGCCGCTGAAACAAAACGTAAAAGAAACGCCGAGTGCCTCCACGTCCGTTTTGGGAGAAGCCATAAATCTCAAACCGCTCACGCCATAAATCTCCAACAATCATTAAAGCCTACCTACAGCGCGCGAGCTGACGGGGACTGCTCGGTCTGGGGCTCGCGGTGCTACTTCTTTACCCTAAAAAACACATGGCGGGCGTGCGCGCGCTCCCCCCCCTGCCTGTGCGCCTGCTGCAAAAAAATCCCCGTATAGTGGGGCCGGTGCGTGCATGGTCGTAACCGCGGCGGCGGCGGCGGCGGGGGGCCCGTGCTCCTCTGCTCCTCCACCCCGCTAACGTTAGGGCTGTACAGCACGAGCTCCGGTATAGGAAGCTGAGCGAGCCTCTAAAATAAACCGCACTCCTCAGCGAGGGCTTTTTCTGCGTGACGCCGTATTCCCTGGGCTTTCTCTCTCTCTCTCTCTTTCTCTCTCTCTCTCTCTCTCTTTCCTCCTCACTCTCTCTCTACCTCTTCCTTTCTTTCTCTTCTTCTTCTTCTCCTCTCACAGTCCCTCCAGACAGCAAGGCAGATATTCCTCCTCTGCCCTCCACTCTCTCCTTCTTGTTCTTCTCTCCTCTCTCTGTCTTCCGCTGGTCTCTGGGTTTCTGGGTAAAGTTCAGAGCTAGCAGGGAAGCCAAGCTAGCTAAACCCACCAGAACACACTGATGTTTTGTTTTGTTTTTGTTGCTAGTAGCTGTTAGCCTGCCTCACTGGCCTGTAAGCTAGTTTAACTCTTCTTCTCCTCCTTTAATTAGTTTCCCTCCGATCCAACACACAGAACACTAAAGGGAAAGTGAACGTCGTTCCTCCGCCCGCCGCCCCGGACTCTCCCCGCCTGTCCTCCGGTCTGTCCCCCCCCCACCCCACACACACACACACACACACACACACACACACACACACACACCCTCCTCCGTTCCTCTCGGGTCCCGCTCCACTCGAGCAGATTGACACGGTGAACTGCTCGTGAACCGGGCTGGACTTGACAGGACAAACCCGCCCGGGTTACAGCGCGAGAGGGGGGTTCCGTTCCTGCCTCTGTCCAAACGGTTGGAGTCGCAGTCTGGTGCTGCTGTGTGGCTGCGCGAGCTGGGGTGAGCGAGGCCAAAAACCTGCGCGCGGGCCAGATGTTGGTTATTACATGGCTTCAAACAGAGAGCAAGCAGAGGAGAGGAAGATAGAGAGAGAGATGGAGAGGAAGAGAGGGAAGGAAACAGTAGAATAATTCCGCTATTATTTGACCTGAGGAACAGACTCCATGTGTTTTTGAATGATTTACAGGATATAAACATCCGTGGTAATATCAAAGAGTTAGAGAGTTAAAAAACAACATCTTGCCTGTGTAAAAGCCAAGACATTTAGTTTGTAGAGACACATATCTGACCAGCTGCACACAACATTACTTCATTTTACTGGGAAATGTTATTCATGGGGATGTTAATTAACTATAACTACTGGAGTACAATCCGGTGTTTGTAAAAGTAGGCTAGTATTTTTTAGTAGGCTATTTTGTAGTTATGAAATTAGTAATTCTTTAGAAGTTAGAGATGAGAGCTTTATCTCAAACGGATGCACTTGGCTTTGTAGTTTGGTCGACGCCTCTGTCTCTCTCTCTCTTTCAGCGAGTGTATTTGTGTTATCTGCCCACGCGTATAGACATGCCGCAGAGTCCACTGCCACACACACACACACACACACACACACACACACACACACACATATATAGAAAGACAGACAGATAGAGCGAGGGGGAAAAGGGAGAGAGAGAGAAGAAGAGAGATATATACCGAGAGAAAGAGGGAAGTTCAATTACAGCAATGCAAAAAGCGCCTTGATGGTATCCGCGTTATTTTTAGAGAAAATAGGAAGAAGAAAAAAAACCCGCGCCCGTTCCCTTCCTCATGGAAACATTTCCGGCTCAGCAGCTCGCTCCTCTTATCGCTCTCGTGCATGCTGCTCTCCGGCCCGGTGAAGAGGAGAAAAAAAAAAAAAAAAAAAAAAAAAAAACGCTGCTCGCGGGCTCTGGATACGGTTTCAACCGGTCATTTTTCACGCGCTTTGAATCACTGCCCTCGCGCAGACGATTATAAATTAGCGCGAGGCTTCTTATTGATTTATTTCCGAACGGCTAATCATCCCCGCGCGAGGAAGAGCCGGGAAATACCTGGCGCGTGCAGCGTGAGACTGGATACCTGCCCGCGCGCTGAGAGAGCTAAGGCAATTTAGTCTTCAATAATAATAATAATGATAATAATAATAATAATGATAATAATAGCCTAATGATAACAATAATAACAATAATAAAAGTTTAAAATAAGCCAGAAAATAATATTGCTCTAGGCTATATTAAAATCAATCTAATATTGTTTCCTATTATAATAAATGATTAGGTTATATTACATTTGTAAAAGAAGCGTCTTTTGAGGCTGTAAAAAGCACGTGAACATGTTTTTCCCACGCTTAAATCTGGGCTCGTTAGCGTCCAGGCGGCTGTGGATTTATGAGGCCGTGCACGCGCTCCGCTGATTTATGTTTGACTGTTTTCAAAGAATCCTGCAGCTTCAGTCCCGTTTCCAAACCCGCTGCCTCTTCGCTCCCATTTAACAAGAAATTAAAGCGGTTTTGTCTGCGAGCTATTCGCTTGTAAGCCGTGATGGTAAATGGCTGCGCGGTGTTTTATAGCTGAGGGCGGATTCAGGCAATAAGCCGCAGTCTCACGATATGGAATACATTTCCACTGCCGTTTAAACCCACCGCGCCTTTCCCTTCCTTCTGTTTATTTCCACTGTGTGGAGGTGCAGCCTGCTTTCACCACGGCGCGTTTTTATCTGGCTGCTTCCATTTTGCTCAGATATTTGTTGTAGGCTATTTCACTGCAAGACAACAGAAACCTATTTTTGGATTTGGTTTGATTGGACATTGCAAAAAAAATATAGTTAGCCTAATTTATGCCATTTATAGGCCTAAGCCTATTTAAAGAGTAGACTATACTCCAGTAGACTGTTATAAAATAATGCTTGTATAATTCGATGCATAAAACGACTATAAGCTCAGTCTGTTTTGTTTTTTTTAGCAATAAATTCTAAATGAGTCTATATAATTTTTAAGGTGCTTTTGTCGTGTTCAGTGTAAAGATGTTTTTTTTTTTTAAAACCATTTTTCATATCTAGCCTATATCCTTCAATGGACTATTTAAAACCTAGGCTATTGGACTAATTTTCTTCAGTTGGTTCGGCCTATTTGTCTCGTTGAATAAGAAGCATGTTATTTTCCAAAACCACATTGTGAGAGCTAATTTTTTAATATTCTCCTCAACTCCGAAAGATACCAAAACTAAACAGCTGAGAACAGGTCGAACCAGCTCACGGGAAATAAATCGAACGCATTTTTCCATTTCCTTTCGCGGTGCTTTTTTTATTTTTTATGATTATTGTTTTGTGTGTGAAAGGAGCAGAGAAGAAGACAATATGGCTGCCAGTCTCAGCAGTGAGTGGGAAGATGCGCCTTGTGTGAAGTGTGTCCGCGTGCCTGCTCTCTGTGTGTGAGGCGCGTGGGTCTGCACCGACCTTGCCTTTGACAATAAACGGTAAACAATCGTCGTAAATACTGGCGGATCGGTTTAGTGCTTCCACAGGTTAGAGCAGCGCGGAGGAGAGTTTGGTAGTAAAACTGGATCTGGTTTTCAGTCTGTGCTACAGAGCCGCTGCAGCTCCTTCCGTTAAACCGTCTTTCACCATCTTTCACCATCTTCCCCCGAGCTGATGCTGCTGGAATCAGGAGAAACCACAAAACAGCAGGAGCGATCTGTAGCGCTGTAGATCTTTTTAAACGCTCAGGCTTTTAAAAGGACGCCTGTTAAATGCCTAAACTCTGTATAGGCTATTAGAGTGAGGCAAAGCGCTGGATAAAAGGCCTGATCAGCAACCAAACCCCGGGTAAGTAAAGGTTATATTAAAATAAAATAATTAATAACACGAAATAAGGTATCCATACTGAAAAAAACAAATAACAAAAAAAAACACACTTGCCTATAACTTCCATTAAATGCATTTAGACCAGCCCTCTATTCAGTATAGGCTAATACGTGATATGTGTGGTGGCACATAGAATAAATAAAACATAAATAGGCCTAGCACAATAATGGATTAAAATAATAATAAAAACAGATCAAAATAAGCTATAAGCCATCCTAACAGCGTGCAGTGATGTTATAATGTGGTATAGAGGACTGTGATGTCACAATGGGCCGGTGATGCAGCTATTGTCCTGCAGCAGGTTACTGTGGAACCATTCATCTCAGCCTCATATGAGGTTTGTGATGTCACAATGAGCCGCTATTGTCTCCCACACCGCGCTGTAACACATTAACGCCGTCTATTATCTCTGCTGGTTCATGGTGAACAAAAAAAAAAAATAAAGTGTCTTTTCACATCTGGATTGTAAATAGAGAAGTGTATTTAGTGACGCGTGAGCAGACTGGGCCGGGTCTGGAGCAGCCTGGAGTGCACGAGACACGCGGACTAATATCATTTCTCAACACCGTTTCAAATATTTGAACTATTTCAGCTGGGTTTGATCCCGCCAGACAAAACACACTCAGCGGCGGACACATGCCTCGATAAGATAAGATAAACCGAGCGCTCCTTCTGCCGTG
>NC_136003.1:32086000-32088500 GCF_048128805.1 Centroberyx gerrardi | reverse complement strand
CACAGCCGGCCAGCAGGCTCGAGCTGTTTGTTTCTAAAAATATATACAAGATGATAGAGGCGGGAAAATAATTAGCGTGAACGGAGACAAACCCGCACACAGCCTATTATCAGTTAAACAGTCGACGAGGTAATTAATTTATTGTTTCTTTTCGATATGTTTAAAAAGAAAAAAAAAAGATATAAAGTTGCATGCCGAACAGCGCGGCGTTTCTCTGAGATTTTTTCCCCACAACAAGATTGAAATCAAACATTTGCGGTGGTGATGATGGCGTCTGTAATGACGGCCATAAATTACAGCAATCACAGTGTGAAGCAGCAGCTCAGATAAGTAGCAGCAGAGAGCCGGCCGTCCTGACAGCAGCCGCACCGCGACACAACACTACCGCGTGCACATGCTCCACAAACAAAAACATATTAATAAGCGTGTAATACTCAGCATAATTAGGGGGAAATATGGAAAGCCAGGCTGCATTAGGGGAAAAGTTAACAGTGTGGTAACGAAGTGAAAATATTTTACTACATTTATTTTTATTTATAGCAGTAAATTTGAGGATGAATTGCCAGGAATCCGGAGAGTCTTTGTGATATGGAGGACTTTGAATATATTGCAAACAAAACGACACGCAGAGATATTAAAAAAAGAAGATCTGCTAATTGTAGGCCGCTAATAATTAGTACAATTAAATCTGAGATGCAGTCTGTATTTAACAAACCATTTGTACAGATTTACAAGTCTGGGGAAGCCGCCATACGGCCTGTGCTTTATTAAAATCCTCTCACTAGTATATTCTTCCATTTTATTGGATAATTACATAATAATAATAATAAAAGTGACACTGTGATGTTTTAGCTGTGTGGGTTCTCGGAGGTCTCGCCGTCCGTGATGGATGAAGACAGGAGACTCTTCCTCCTGTAAATGATTAACTGCGCTTTGAATTTAAAAAAAAAAAAAAAAATTAAGTCAAAATGTCTTTTTGTTCAGACGGAGAGTGACCATGAAATTAAACTGTCCGCCACGGGATTAAATGGTCAAACATTAAATTATTAGAGAAGAGATAGTTATTATTATTATAGCTATTATTGTTGTTATTGTTATTATTGTTGCTGTTGGATAAGATTTGAAAATGATGATTCAGTCGATAAAAAAACAATCCTGTCAAGTATTTCATCCAATGTCAGCACACCGTTAAAGCTAAAGGCTAAAGTTTTATCCCACAATAAGAGAGAGAGAGAGAGAGAGAGAGAGAGAGAGAGAGAGAGAGAGAGAGAGAGAGAGAGAGAGAGAGAGAGAGAGAGAGAGAGATTGATTTACCAAGCCCCGACGTCTCGCCTTTTACTGCGGCTCGTAAATCTGTCTCGAGACGGCAGCACGCGCACAACCGTTTTTGAAATATATTCTTTTTCTGCGCGAGACGTGAGGTCTTCCCCCCCGCGTTATGGGACTGCACGAGAGACATCCCCGGTCCCACGAGCCGTGTGGCCTGGCCGTAGCACCCAGCCCCCACCTCAACCCCCAACCCTCATTTAGCTTTCTAGACAAATTGAAATAAACTATATACATGTATATATATACATATATATATATATATATATATATATATATATATATATATTATGTTTTACAGTTTTAGAATTACAAAGTTTCCATCATGTAAAAGTAAAAGGCCGCAGCTCTCATTACTGCGCGTGATTTTAATTCGGGACAGTCCTAAATGATATTCAAATGATATTCAGAATCCATCCAGGCTTGCCAGTGTAAGAGTGTGTGTGTGTGTGTGTGTGTGTGTGTGTGTGTGTGTGTGTGTGTTGTGTGTGTGTAGCTTCAGTTATCCAATACGCTGTGACTTCTTCTCTTTGTTTTCAGACAAGTCCGGATCGATAACTTCTGAGTAATGTTCAAACTCCGATGGCAGCCATTGTTAACTTCATAAAGCCAGAGAGAGAGAGAGAGAGAGAGAGAGAGAGAGAGAGAGAGAGAGAGAGAGAGAGAGAGAGAGAGAGAGAGAGAGAGAGAGAGAGAGAGGCTGCTGACTTACAAAACATATCAGTTACACTTTACATGTTCGTCCTCTAACAGCAGAATAAAGCTCCAGTTCATGCAGATCAAGCAGCAGTGCAGAGCGCGTGGCACGAGGAACTGTCTGGACCCACGGCCGCAATCTCGTTGTTTAGTCTGACATGACGATGTGCTTTAGTTTGGGCTCATTTAAATAAGCTATACTTAGTGTTGTGGTCGTATATTTACATATAGGCCTATAGCTAGATATGGACATATGGATTATTGATAATACAGAATGTAAATCTAGCACACATGTTGTTTGTTGTTGAATGTGAACAACAATGCATGCAGCCAATAAACTGATAGGCTGTTTAAAGCCTTGCACCAGCCTTTAATAATAATTTAATATAGGCTAAATTACTATATATAAGCGCTTAGTAACAGAATATTCATGCAGGCCTGGACACAGTGTCGTTACATTTCTGCAGGCTAAAATAAA
>NC_136003.1:32084309-32085800 GCF_048128805.1 Centroberyx gerrardi | reverse complement strand
TTCTGCTTTTGACATAGGCTAATTATTCCACATGTACAAGCATACTGAACACTGTAGCCTAGCCTATATATGTGATGCATATATAAAGGTGATGTATATATTCTATATGATTGATGCATATATAAACTGATGCATATAGTCTATACCTAGAATGATATATTTATTGTCTTGCACCGTCCCTTTGCTCTGTGTGTGAAAGTTATCAATATGCGCCAAAGCCACCAACACAAATTGCTATTTATTGCACTTATCTATTAAAATTATTGTGGCGGAGTTATAAAAAATAAAACAAAATCTCCTTCCAAATGATAGTTGTGCTGTAAGCAGTGTTTCGGCTGCTGCTCGGTGTTTATTGCTGCTCTGCAGAAATCATATCGTTTCTGTTTTTGCTAAAACTGACAGCTGATTTCTTCCCACACACGCAGAAATATTTCAGAACCATGCGACGGGGCCAAACCATTTATAATAATTTGTAAATTTTCAAAAACCAAACCAAAACAAAGCAAAAAACAACCAAAACAAACAAATTCGTGGGCGAAAAATAAGGCAAACAACCAGAAAAACCCTAATCAGTTTTTCTCCAGGACAGTGTGCATGTTGTTAAATGTGAATTATCGTCCGAGGTGTTTTCCACAGCCACAGTGTTTGTGCATTCCACACGGCGGGTTATTATGTGGATAACAGCAGTCAGCGCGTCCGTGTCATTAGGATATTGATAAGTAATAGGTGGTGCGGTGGGGTAAATGGGACAAAGAGCGCTGGTTAATACCTCAGTATCAATAGGCCGGTATAGGCCTAATGCCTCGCCATTAGTCATCCCGGCCGGAGAAGCCGATTTATCACTCACATCTAACGGATATGAGCGCTGCTGCCGCACAGCATCATTATACTGCAGGGCTTCCTCCGCTCACCGGGTGGATATACAGTCAGACCGGTACAGGTGAGGAGAGACGAACACAGACACGCTCCTGTCAGAGACGGAACACGAGGGAAACGAAATAAACTTCATTTCGTGATCCTGTTTGATTTGGAAGCGGCGAGGTAAAAACAGACAAACCAGCACTCAGCTGTCCGGTGGAAACAAACAGGATAAAACAGAGAGAGAGATTTTATGGTTTACATTTATAAACTTGTTTGTTGATTAATGAAAATTTATATTTTGTATACTGCTTGGATAATATTGTTTCTGACAGTCAGAAACAATCTGGCCTATAAAAAGGAATTACGTGTGTGTGTGTGTGTGTGTGTGTGTGTGTGTGTGTGTGTGTGTGTGTGTGTGTGTGTGTGTGTGTGTGTTGCAACTTGGCAACTACTCGCTGGCTCTCCCTCTTTAATACTTAATACATGTCTACTTTTAAACGACTCGCCGACCGGCCAGTCGCACGCACGCACGCGCAGCCGGTGCAGTAGTAAAAGCCTGGTAGCCATATATCTCTCGTGACGACCTCCTCCTGCAGCCCGCGCGCCTGCACTGTGACCTCCCGGCTCCTC
>NC_136003.1:32044309-32081809 GCF_048128805.1 Centroberyx gerrardi | reverse complement strand
GTAGGAATCAAAGCTTATTCTAGCTTTGCATTCTCTGTAGGTGGGATTGTTTTAAGTTCATGTTTTCAGTTTATTAGTGTTGTGTGTATAAGATATATATGTATATAAGATATAAGATATCAGATACATGACTGGATGTAATGCAAAGGTGAAATATGCAGAGTTAGTTATTCAGTATTTGGACAAGGCAAGGCCACGTCTTCACGTGTGTTTATGTGTGGAACGTAAATGTAAAACCATCTATCTGCTCCGCATTTGGACAAGACAGGTAATTACTGAAATAGCAGATCTGATAAAACCAAACCTGGTGCAGTGAAGGAGAGACTTTGCTGCTCGTCCCTCACTCCAGACTTAAAACTAAAGCTGATCGAGCCTCTAAACGCTCCTCCACTGGACTGAAGATCTGCAGACTGTTCACTAAAGCCTCATCTGTTCAGACTGGCCTTAGTTTAGCCTCTGTGTCTGTTATTATGTGTTTTTATGTCTTCTTGTTCTTATGTTTTACTGTTTTTTACTGTTTTCTGGTCTTATTATTGTGTTTTTATGTCTTCTTGTTCTTATGTTTTACTGTTTTTTACTGTTTTCTGGTCTTATTATTGTGTTTTTATGTCTTCTTGTTCTTATGTTTTACTGTTTTTTACTGTTTTCTGGTCTTATTATTGTGTTTTTATGTCTTCTTGTTCTTATGTTTTACTGTTTTTTACTGTTTTCTGGCCTTATTATTGTGTTTTTATGTCTTCTTGTTCTTATGTTTTACTGTTTTTTACTGTTTTCTGGTCTTATTATTGTGTTTTTATGTCCTCTTGTTCTTATGTTTTACTGTTTTTTACTGTTTTCTGGTCTCATTGTGTTTTTATGTATTCTTGTTCTTATGTTTTACTGTTTTTTACTGTTTTCTGGTCTCATTGTGTTTTTATGTATTCTTGTTCTTATGTTTTACTGTTTTCTGGTCTTATTGTGTTTTTATGTCTTCTTGTTCTTATGTTTTACTGTTTTATACTGTTTTCTGGTCTTATTATTGTGTTTTTATGTCTTCTTGTTCTTATGATTTACTGTTTTTTACTGTTTTCTGGTCTTATTATTGTGTTTTTATGTCTTCTTGTTCTTATGATTTACTGTTTTCTGGTCTTATTATTGTGTTTTTATGTCTTCTTCTTCTTATGTTTTACTGTTTTCTGGTCTTATTGTGTTTTTATGTCTTATTGTTTTCATGTCTTACTGTTTTTTTACTGTTTTCTGGTCTTATTTTAGCTATTTTACTCTTGTGAAGCACTTTGTGACTGCTCTATAGAAGGTGCTGTATAAATAAACTTTACTTACTGTAGAAAATCCCTGTGTTAAAGGAGAGTAGAGGAGTATGGAGGCTAGCTTGTTCAGGGCAATTATATAAAATGTCTGTCCTGACCATGTTATAAGAACGGTCATGTAAAATGTGTGGTGGCAGCGCGGTCTAGTGCGTCACGTAACCAAGAAGTCACAGGTTTGATCCCAACAGCTAAGACCAAACCCCACACTGGAGGACAGCAGCAGCTTAAAGCCTGAATGTAAATGTAGGTTCAGACAGCATGTGAAGCAGGTGAAGGCCGGACTGTCTGAGACCATCAGGCCCAAATGTCTTAGTGGTAGGGAGATATAAATATCCTGTGGCTGCCACGGCAACCATTCAGAGGGATTTGAATGAGGTAAAGGCTATTATTAAACTGATTGTTTTAAGCTGAAAAATATAAAAATGCAAGGGCATATCTACAGTCTGTAGGAGATGAGAAACAGTTTGAGGCAATATAGATGCAGTTTTACTATTTTGACCTACACAATTTTTCCCATATGCTTTTATCCACTATGTTACCTATAGGGATGGGGCTATACTCTCAATACGATTAGATACACGATATGTGGTTCAGGATTCAATACAACCACGATACGATATATAAATAAAAGTTCAACGACAACAAAGTCTGACTGCAGAATTCTGTTTATTTCTGAGACACAAATCTTTCTAGCGATGCCATTGGCTGCTAGAATGTAAACAACAATTTAAAAATGTCATTACAAAGTGACAATAATATAATTTGGATGGAGAGCTTGTGAAACTGTGATGGTCAAGAGTCTCATTAGTGATTACTACAGCAGAATAACATGGAGCTGATATCACCATTCATTCTGACCCACAATAGGTATTGTCACGTTTTTGTATCACGATATATTGAATTTTGATTATCGTCCCATCTCTATAAATATCTACATATTGTTGTATTAATCAACCCCACTCCCAGCTGTAGGTCGTATCAGGCTGGAAAATGAAACCAGCCACGAGCCAAACAAATTGGCTGTAGCTAGCAAAGTAGTTTAGCACTTTGGCAGTTAACCAAACATCATTTGGAGCTCTATTCTATTCTAGTTGGCTGGTCAAATACTGAGGGTGGCTGGTGAAATTTGGGACTTACCAGCCGCTGTGGCCAGTGAACAGAAAATTAACTTTCCCGTCCTGAATTTTAGCCGTATAAATGAGCGTTAAATAAATGCTTCCCATGTATCGCAGCGTGGTAACATGGCTGGAAGAGGCCTGTGAGTTAGAAACACTGCTGGGCGGCTTTTCAACAAGGCAATCAGGAAGGGCAGAGTCTGTTTACTCTACGATCCCCGCCTGTCCAAATACTGTCCGGCATAGCTGCACGTTCTCTCCACATCACACATACACACACACACACACTGCGCTTTACATTACAACACTCAATACTTTAGATTCAGGCAGAAGGCCACATTTGAAAACTTTTAAACCAAAATTACATACAGAAAATGATACAGTGATACCAACTTTGAACGATTGCTGGCATTAAAGTAAATTGACAACAACTATTTTTGTCGTTATTGTCTATCTTGAACCATTTAATTACAAGATAATAACGTTTTTTGTAGATGTAATTATCTGTACTTATAATATTTACATTTTTATTTCATTGAGCAATAAACATAGGCAACATCTTTCCCAAGTGTTTATATGTATTTTTGAATTAAAGTCTTTATTTTTTACATTTCACAGCCCCGTGCAGCCAGACAGCAGTGGCCTGTAGCTGACCCTGCCTCTGCCTGTCTGTCTGCCTGTCTGTCTGTCTGTCTGTTAGGTGAGTGTGGGAGCGGAGATATCGCCGCCGTGCCCCGGGGTTACAGTGCCCTGAACTCGGCCTGTTATGACTAAGTGGCCCGGGGGCTCCGGAGGTCTCCCCGACTGGACATGTAGGAGGGAGCGGAGGGTCCAGCAGCCTGGCGGGGTCAAGGGGGGGCTACGAGGGAGGAGGGGGGGGGGGGGGGGGGGTGATAGCCACGGGTCAGCCTCTGGCTTCACAGCCAGTGGACCTCATCGGTCAGAAAAACGTGTCCCCTGGTTGAACTCTCTGCGGCCGCAGCTTGGCCAACCCGCTGCCCCTGCATGACCATCGATTTTTTTCCCTCCTCCACCTCTCCGTCTTTCTCTCTGCTTCTCCCTCCCTTCAATACCCGGCGCTTATATTTCGCCCATTTGTTTCTGTTACTTCGCCACGCATCACGCTGCTGGCCCGGGGCCCCAGGAGAGGCCGGAGCGCCTCACCAGAACCGCTGTCCCTTTTTTAATCCCGGGGCAGATTGATTTCTGAAGGGGTCAAGCAGCAGTGAGCGCGTTTCTGAGGCCTCTGCTGCTCGTGTCAGCGGACACGCCGCGGCCTGAGCGCGCACGGCGACCGGCGATCGTTCGTAGTTCATTTGGAAAAGCCTCGCAGATCGTTTGTTTTCGAGGTAAATTGTTTTGGAGCGCAACCGAGAGAGTATCCATTAACCAGCGCTCCCCCAGTTCTTTTAATTTTTCTTTTTCACCCCCTCTCCCCCTCTCCCTCCCCCTTCCCTCTCTCCAATTGAGCGTCGAATTATTCATATTCCCACTACAGTCTCTGTAGCCCGTTCGCACCTGGCCGAAAAAAAACACACACATGCAACAGTATCTCATTAAAAGCTATAGGCCTAAGCCGCAGCAACACTTTATAACCACAGAAACTCAGCCAAGACAAAATGCATAATAAGCTCCGGATGAACCAGGAATTATTCAACTGGGCCATTCTGTCACACATTAGCTCCACCATTTCTGACTATTCCAAAGTAATGTGCTGGTTAAGTTTGGAGTCTATTGCATCACAGAAGCTACATAAGTTAAAAATAATTATTAGCTGAAAGCAAAATTCACAAAAACTAAAATATCAACGAGCATATCGTAATTATGCACCCAAACAAAACCAGTGCGTAAAAGACGCATGACGGCATATATTATAACAACAGATGCAGAAGAAGCTGCAGGCCGCATGCGGGATGACGCGGTGTGGAGGTGACACCGGCGCAGCAAAGGGGACGGAAACAGTTGAACAAACTGCCGAGAAAACAGAAAAAAAAAACAGAAAAACACAACACCAGCCCGTCATGTAGCTGTGGAGCCTCCGCACACCTTACAACACAAACACGCGGCTCCAAAAGTCCCCACGGCCATAAATGCCCCTTCTCCCCTCCGCCTGACCTCGACAAATGCGCAGGGGGCAATAAAACCATAAAAACGCCACGGAGGCATCAGACACAGACAGCAAAGACAGACAGAGAGAGACAGAGACAGGGAGAGAGGGATGAAAAAAGAAAAAACATCTATCTTACCTTACACGCTCCCACCTTCACCAACTTCTTGCCCATCTTCTTCGGTGGTGTGAAGGCTCACTGACTGGATTGTTGGGGAGTTTCTTTGGACGGGGATTTTCTTCTTTCCAAAGGAGGAAGAAAAAAGTTTTTTCTTTTCTTTTGGTACTTGTGGGGTGTAAAAAATAGGTGGCGGATGGGGTGGGAAGGGGGGGAGGAGGGAGGGAGGAGGAGGGTGGGGGTGGTGGGGTGGGGGGGGCATGTCTTCAAGTGTCTTCCAAGACGTCTTCTTCTTATTCTTCTCCTCTGTCTCTCTCTCTCTCTCTCTCTCCTGGCAGAAGGGGTCTTGCCGCTTGTGTGTGGCTGCCGAATGACAATAGAGAAGAGAAGAAGTGTTTAAAGAAGAACAAGTGATTAATGATTTTTTCTTGTATAATTCTCACATTTTTCTTGAGGTGCCTTCCCTCTGTCCTGTCCAGAAAATAATGGCGGTGAACTTTTTAAGAACGGGGAGGGGGGGGGGGGGGCGTGGGGGGAGGAGGGGGGGCTCCTCACAAAAATCTGTTCCCCTCTCCATTCACAGAAGCGCAGAAGGCCCCGGCTGATAAAAGAGGCTAAAAGAATAAGAATTCCTCGGTGGATTTTATTGTGTGCGGTGTCACCCCGCACGCAAATTCATTTATTTCGGCCATAAGCTTCGCGCAGAGTGCTGGAGGGGCTTCTGTTTTATTGTGAAGGCACATATGTGTGTGTGTGAGGGTGGAGGGTGGGGGTGGGGGGTGTAGGGGGGGGGATCTATCTGTGTAGCTGTTCCAATATAGGACGTGAAAATCACAACATTTGGACACCAATATTATCTATACCTCTCCCTGTGAAGGGGGGTGGGGGTGGGGGGTTAAAGGTATTAAAGCCAAGCAATCACTAGGAAGGTTTATCCGGCTCGTCTCCAGCCATCAGGACCGCCAGTGAAAATGAAATATTTCTGGAATAACGGAATATTGGAATGAAATCACGCTCCAGTCATTTCGAGCAGGGCGGTTAATAGTAAAAGCGTGAAATAAAACACTGCAATAGAGTTTTTTAAAATACTGTAACGGTGGAATATTTAAAACCTTACAGGGTCTGGATAAACGAATCACATCAGATGGCAGTGCTTTGGCGCAATGTGTGTGTGTGTGTGTGTGTTTGACGCACGGCCACATATAGGTGTATAGTTTGATAGGAGGTGGTTTTGCGCTAGAGGAGCCTTTCATAAATAGGAAGAAAACAGATAAATGGGCAGAGGGAGTCTCCGTGGCAAGAGGCCCGGGGAGAAATCAACCAACAAGTAATAGAGAATCTTCTCCGGCCCGAGGAATGCGAGCGGACCAATTTGGGGGGCACAGCTTTTTTTTTTTTTTTTTGTTTAAAGTTCATCGGGAGGAATGCTATTTTCTCTCTCCCCCTCTTGCTCTATATTTTTCGATACCTGCTCTAAGAAAAGAAAATGAAAATTAATACGGGAGCCGCGCCTTACAAAAGAAGCCATTCGTCTTGTTGATTATCTATTTGGTTGTCAGGGTTTGAGCTATGGCGCC
Organism: Centroberyx gerrardi; assembly: GCF_048128805.1. NCBI lineage: Eukaryota > Metazoa > Chordata > Actinopteri > Beryciformes > Berycidae > Centroberyx > Centroberyx gerrardi. Next base: position 32,075,585 of record NC_136003.1, on the reverse strand, counting down.
GGCCCGCTCCCTTTTTGTAATATATAAAAAATAAAATACACACACACACAGCACCGGTCCAGAAAACACCGAGAGAAAAACTGTTGTGCAAAAATTACACTCATTAAAGCATTAAAAGACCACGAACCGAGAAACTATTTAACTTTTTTTTTTTTTTTTTGCAGGAACAGAGGAGAGAGGGAGGGGGTCCGCGCCGTGCGCCCGGCCCGGTGCCGCGCGTCTGAGCAGCCGTTAAATTAACGGGAGAACGGGAGTGAAACGGAGGGACGGTTTGTGATTTAAAACGAGATTACAGGACGTAATGTACCAAGATCACTCATGGCCGGGACAGATTAATCATCGCAGGCCGCTGATTTCTCAAGACAGGTCGCTACGTTGGGAAGCAAAACCAACACCGAAATTAAATGAAATTATTTCTTGTGTGTGGTGTGTGTGGTGTGTGTGTGTGTGTGTGTGTGTGTGTGTGTGTGTGTGTGTGTGTGTTCAAATGCATCCTTCCCCGTTATAAAACCAGTTATGAAGAGAGAGAAAGACGTATTTTACATTTTCAGACCTGCACAGCAAAGCAAAACCCCCCGAAACTAAAACAAACAATTTATTGAAAATAGCATTTCTTTCTTTAAAAAAAACATATTTTTTAAAAATCCTTTGTGTGAGAGAGAGAGCGAGAGAGAGAGAGAGAGAGAGAGAGAGAGAGAGAGAGAGAGAGAGATGCCGACAAAGACAGAGCAGGATAGAAATCGACGCTTTTTCAGCCATTTATTTAAATTTCTATGAACTATTTACAAATAATAGGAAGGTAAACACCGAGGAGGCACAAGCAGAGGAAGAGGAGCAACGTACAAATATAGGGGAGAGGAAGAGGAGCAAATACATTTTCAACAATACCATCATCATCATCATCAGCGATAGAACTGATCTTTGGAATGTAAATAAAATAATAATAATTAAAAACACTTGAATAAAATATCTAAAAAAAAAATGGCACAGGGTGAGAAGAGTAAAAAGATAGGCTAGAAAAGAGAAGAAAAAGGAGAAAGAGAGAACGTGTGCGCGCATTTTATGTGCCGAGAAAAAGATAGATTTATCAGAAAAAAAAAAAGCAGAGAAATAAAATAAATCAACACCATTCAATCATGCAATATACGCACCTTTTTTTCTCTCTGAATGTCCCTGGCCAGAACAATTGCTTATTATTAAATTACATTTTAGTATTTTTTTCACATACAAGAAATGAATAACGCTTAATGTATTGCAGGTAATAATAACTCGCCACATAATTTTCCAAAACAAAAATTAAAAAAATAAAAGCTCGAAAAACTGTCACTTCATGAAACGAGCCAAAAAGAAAAATAATAAAAAATAAAAAAATATAAGTACAACTGAGGTAATAGGTAGTACATTGTATAGTGCTGCGTTTATAATGCTTAGGGTTATCTGTACCAGGATTTTGGTTTTGGATACAACTTCTATTTCTATTTCGCCAGCTTCGTCGTTAGAAACCCTGTTTGATTCTTAGTGGAAATGCCAGGATTTAGCTTTATTTATTTCTTCTAAATCCCCTGTCTGTCTGTCTGTCTGTCTGTCTGTCTGTCTGTCTGTCTGTCTGTCTGTCTGCTCTCTGTTTCCCTGTATATCTCACATGAACAATCAACGGACCTCGATTTAAAAACAAAACAAAACACGCTCCTTTGTCAGTCTCAGCGATAATAGCATAGAATATCATTTTCATATCATCGACATAGAATTAAAAACAATAATAAAAATAAAAAAACAGCTATAGCCTATTTTTTGTCGCTTCGCTTTACAAAACAAGAATACCGGGAATAATTAGAATTATAACAGCAAGAGATAAAAAACTTCATGTTTCATTTTGGGAGATACCGGAGGTTATGGACTATTTTATATTTTAGAGTATTATAAGGACTGATGGAGGTGTGTGTGTGTGTGTGTGTGAGGGGGGGGGGTAAAAGGAGTGTAAGAATACGTCTCTTGACGAAACGAGAGAGTCTCATTTATTAAACTGGGGGGGGAATGGAGGGATGGTGGTGGTGGGTGGGTGGGGGTGCAGGGGGGGGGGGGGGGGGGGGGGGTAATGGGCAGAGCCGCGGTTCACCCCTTTGCTTTGTACCCGCAGAGTAAACATGACAAATGGGGTCCGAGTTTGGCATGATTAAAGATGAAAACGAGGATCCATCTTCACCAAAAAATCACGGATAAAAAAAAAAAAAAAAACCTTACACACACACACACACTATCTGCCTACCGCCTTCTGCTCTGTCAGAGAGAGAGAGAGGGTGAATATGAGAGAGAGAGGAGTATAAAAAGACAGAGAGATAATATAAAAAGCAGGGAGAGAAAGAGAGAGAGAGAGAGAGAGAGAGAGAGAGAGGGATAAAAGCAGGGAGCGTCCGTTTGTTTTTCATCCCCTATACTCTTCTTCTCTTCGCCCACTTATTTTGTTCAATTCATTTTTCTGAATGGGCCCCCCCCCCTCTCTCTCTCTCTCTCTCCAGCAGTACAGATCAGGCCGGACAGACAGACGGCAGTCCGGTCCGGTCCGGTCCGGTCCCCTCTGATCCAAAGTGCATGTCGGGATTACAGGTAGCAGAACGGGAACAACAGGCGGGTTAGTAGTGGTGGTTCCGGGTTGCGTTCAGTTTGGGTAAAGGAGGGGAAGGGGGCGAGGCGGTGAACCGGGCTATAGCGGCCCGGTGGAGCGGGTCTGAGAGCCGGCCAGTGCCTGGGAGTTTGTGTTGTTGTTGTTGTTGTTTGTTGTCCCGGAGCGGATCTTGGTGTTGGGCAGCTTGTGGTCCTTTTTCCACTTCATCCTCCGGTTCTGGAACCAGATCTTGATCTGCCGCTCCGACAGGCACAGCGTGTGCGCGATCTCCACCCTGCGCCTGCGCGTGAGGTACCGGTTGTAGTGGAACTCCTTCTCGAGCTCCAAGACCTGCTGGCGCGTGTAGGCCGTCCGCGAGCGCTTGGGCTCGCCCCCGGTGTAGTTTGGATTCACTGTGGGAGAAGAATGGGAATAAGACTATTAATAAGTAAATAAATAATTACACAACAACAACAACAGCAACCACAATAACACCACCTTCAATAACAATAATAATAAAAAATAATACGCCTATTACTAGGCTACTACTACTACTAGCCTACTAATAGTAATACTAATATTAATACTGATACTAATACTATTAGTAGCCTAATAGGGTAATAATAGGCTACTAATTGTAATACTGATAATAATACTATAATAATAATAATGATGATGAAGATGACGTTACTTGTCTTTATTGCATTATAGAATAGAAAAATCAAGCCATTATCTGTAACCAGCAGTTTGAACTCAATGTGGAGAATAACAATAATACAACGTTAGATTATAAAACGAGAGAAAACGGCGTAATTATCATTATTGGCTTGCACGATATAATAGAAAAACAATAAAAAAGAAAACAAGGTAGTCTATTATTTAATTAGCAGCAGAGCGAGCTCATTACACGACGCAGCATAGCAGCTACAGTGTTAACTGGCAAAATAGAAAACAGCACATTAAGAGAGAAATACAGCCATGGCCACATCACTGGTAGTTTGGATCTACTCTAGTAAAATAGAAAACATATCAGCCCCATATTACATATTTCTGATCTTCTATTATTCTAACAGGAGTGGCTTTCTGTTTTCAGGTGCAGGTGTTACGGTCAGAACTGACGCGAGAGATACGACTCATCACGATTTCTCCTTATTTTATAGGCTGCTGCTATATTTTGTATTTTCAGAGTGTGTGTGTTAGGTGAGTGTGTGTGTTAGGTGTGGGTGTGTGTGTGTGTGTGTGTGTGGACCGTTGTCACGCGTCATGTGAGGCCCCGGGGCGCAGTAAAACCTCCTGCTCCTCTCTGCACAGCCAGGCTGATCCCGGTGTCCAAATGTTGTGATTTGAAGGCAAATCGGGGCCACGGCCACATCTAAAACCACACCGTCCCGACACGTTCACACACGCGCATCCCTGTCCCGACGGTTACCGGAAATACAAAAAATATATAACAGCAGCAACAACAAGGCGAGTCCATGAACGGCGGGGGGAATTTAAAGGAATAACCTCGCCTTGAATTACGTTATGAGCAGATGCCACGGGTGAGAGCGAGGATGGGCATTGTCTGTCTTGTATAAACTGGTTAAGAATAGGAGCGGGGGGCGGGGGGGGGGGGGGGGGGGGGGTGCAGCTACACAACGGCACTGAATGGCCGCCTGGGTAATGATTCAACAAATCCAAAAAAGACTACAACCGGACAGCAGCAGCCGAGTAGAATAAGAGTCCATTGTCTTCTAAAACAGGTAAACTTTGAGGAGAGTGAAGGCCGAAGTGGTTTTACCCGGTCATAGTAAATGGTCTCGTGCCGGAGTCAATGCGTTATGGCCATAACGGTGACTTTGCAAAAGTGGCGTTTTGTCGCCGCCCGAACACGCGCCACGGTTTTCCCTAAGCAGCACACAGCAGTCCATTACCGGGGAACAACATTACAGGGAAGACCTAATAGACTCCCAACTATTCGGTTTTACATTAGTGTTTTACGGCCGGCTCCATAAACATGAATATTTTAGCTCCCATAAAACTTTCCTCCCCCGGAACAACGGGGGAAGAGTCGACAGAGTAAAGTACACCGTTTATACAACCCGACCACTTAAAATCAAATTACCAAAGCATAAAACCTAACTTATGGCTCAGTCTGAGTTGTCATAAGGCTGGGAATTAGAGCAGACGAGCCTGCGATCGGACTTCAAAAGGTAGCTCGGCGGAGAGGTGCAATAAAAATTTATGGAGGGTGTAATTATATTGGCCCTGCAAACAGGCGATCGTAAATCTCGACCCAAGGGCTACTAGCCTACTTCTAACAGAGGGGAAGCCGTAGATCTGACGGCGGACATCTAGCTGACTGCACGTTCAACTGCAGGCACAAAGACGCGCAGAGGCAGCAGAGGGAGAAGGGGAGAGAGAAGTTTGGAAGCGACACTTACCGATGTTTACATGGACTTTCTTCATCCACGGGTAGACCACCGGGTCCTTGCGGCTGCTCGTCGGGGAAGAAGTGCTTTGGCTGTGGGGCGTTTGGCCGCAGGACGGCGGCGGAGGCGGGCTGGGAGTCACCGAGTCGCAGTGGTGGCTCTGCTCCGGGAGAGGGGCGGTCTGCAGCCCGGTCGGGGGCAGGACGTGACCCCGGGGCGACATCACCACCGAGGCGGGCTGCCCCGTGCTCTGGCACGGCGTGTAGGGCGGCTCGGCTCCGCAGCCCGGCCGCGGCTGGTGCTGCTGGTGGTGGTGGTGGTACAGGGAGTCCGGCTGAAACGCGGCAGCCTCCTGCCGCTGGGAGCTGAAATAGTCCGGAGAGTGGCTGGGCAGATAGTCGCTCTGTGAATACTCCTCGCACGGTGGGAACTTCGGGTCCACATAGTTGGAGTTGATCAAATAGGAGCTCATGGCCATTAATTTCAGTCTTTTTGTGGAATTGCACACACTCGGAAAATATATAACTAAAATTTATATCTTATCCCTTTACTCTTCGGTTATTCCTGTTCCGTTGAACCCTCCTACTTTTCTGTCAAGTGAACAAAGTTAAGAGGCCACGTGACGGCGGCCAGCCAATGGCGCGGCTCCGTGACGAACCCCGGATAAGGAAATGGGATTAGGCATAACACGGCTCCCGCACGCGCATCATCATATGGCTCAGTTTGTGGGCATTCACAGTCTTACAATACTTTCCTCTCTCTCTCTCTCTCTGCCCGGTTCTCTCCTGTGTCTCTCCGCCACATGTTGGCACGCATGCGATGCAAAGCGAGAGAATCACAACAATAACAAAGCGACTCCACACGCCGAAAATACATTCCGCTCGAGCTGAAACCTTCTGCGGAACGCACACACACACGCACACACACACATGCTGTGGCTTGCCCCCCCTCCTCCTCCTCCCCCAAACTGCTTGTACAGTACAGCAGGAAGACAAGTAGTGCTGCAAACGAACCCTTTCTCCCTCTCACACTTTTGGCAGGAACTTCAAATAGAAAAAATAAAGAAAAAGACAAACAGTAGAAAGAAAGTGCTTGGGGGGATTTAAAGTGGCGCCTACCCTTGTGTGTGTGTATATATCTTTGTGTGTGTCTGTGTGTGTGTGTGTGTGTGTGTAGGCTCGTGCCTGCCAAAGCGTTTCTTTTAAATCGCTAATAACGGGGAGTGAGAGACTGGCCCGGCCGGCTGCTGCGCCACCCAGCAGCACCGGTGTCAGAGATAAATCTGGCTTGTTTAGGATCGATAGAAAATTCATCAACTAATTCAGGTTGCACGGCCTCCTAAATCACGAGCAGACCTTTGCATTAAGAACGAGCGTCCAGCGCCGTTCCCCCTCTTTTCTGTTTTAAAGCCCGTGTTCGTCCAACAGGCGCCCGCTCACTCTCCTCGCATGGTAATTCAGCTCCAACCGCGTCCCGCGCCACCGCCGCCTCTCTGCCTTGCATGGATAAATAGGATTTTTTCCCACTTTCCGATATTAACATGGCTGGAACAGTAATTCTACCCCCACCCAATCATGCAGCTCCATGCAGACTGTGTGGCTGCTGCTGCCCTTTAGCCGTGCATTACTAAACACAAATACACCGCTCTTTGTTTTGCCTCCTAATGGTATTTCAACCCTCCAAGCGAGCGCAGTGTCTTTTTGCATTGCATTTCTAACACAAACACTAAATATATAACTAAATGCACAACTCTCTGTTCCTCTCACTGTGATGCAGAACAAGCACAACGCACCAGAAAAAGACCTGACATGGAGTGATGCTCAAGACTCAACCTGTAAACACACATATAATCATATAAAGTCCTTTGTTTTTTCAACTTTAGTACCAATAAAGCGTTACATTACACCTTCTGTAATGCTGATAAAGACATAAATAAAAAAATAAACACAGTGCTGTTTGGTGCGTTTTCCCCTCTGCATTACAATCCCGCAAGAATCAATGAAATCCACTCAAGACAAGGCGTGAAAAACACTTCGCATAACACACACAAACACAATATAACCATGGACAACACGCGCTTAGACACTGCGGAGAACGAATAGAACAGAACAGAATAGAATAGAATAGAATAGAATAGAATAGAATAGAATAGCATGGATTGTTCTTTGTTTTTCTCGTTCTCTTATCGAATTTAGGTTGTTGTACACCTTTCTGCAGTGTTATCAGTGGACTAAAGGCACACACACACACACACACACACACACACACACACACACACAGAGGGAAGATGATGGAGATATACAAGTCCTTTGTTGCCGGAAAATTGACCGTCTCCAAATCGAAACCTTACCCCACCCCACCCCCAGCCCCCCTCCTTTATACGCCTTCCTAGATGAAGACTAAAGCCGACCGCATCATTTTTCAACAAGAGCGAAATGGCAAATAATAACAAAAAAAAAAGTCCAATTCAGCCTGGAGTTGGGCCTCAGAATAGTGAAGTCGTTAGATAATCGAAAAACAAAATGTACTAAAACTTGGATTGAGTTCCCATCAACTGGAGGCTCGTTGACGCACAATATGAACCTGCGCTGGATCCGCACACGCGCCTCAAAATCAACATCAACATCACCTTTCCGGACCGAAAACAAGCTTCAGTGATATAGATTTTACAGCAGCCTGCTTGGGCCATCTGACAGCCACCTACATGCTTACGATTAATAAACAACACTCATATAGAGTCTATATTCACTAAGGAAACTCTTGTATTAAAAAAGATAGAACGAAATAAAAAAATAAAAACAGACGTGGAAAGGACAATTTCCTCAGCTTTCGCATCCCTTCTGTTACCTATCCATCAATAGGACATGCTGGACCATACTTAAAATAAAAAATAAATCAGAAATATACTCAATAAACACATTAAAGGCCAATAAAAGCAGGCCTCGCTCCGTCCGTGTTTGCTCCATCGCTGCCGTCGTGTGTAAATCCACTATATACTCCCCTAGAAGCGAATTTGTGATTGTTATAGTGATTTTCACACAAATCCGGATCTACAGGGTAGATATAGAAGACAGCGGCTCTCTGGACGCTGCGCCCGTCGATACGTTTTTATTGGTTTCAATAAAGCCTCTGTTATTCCTCTCTATCATCCAGGACTCAGGAATATTTTGATCCATGTACTGTCTGTGACCCTTGACCCTGCGCACTGTGGGTGGCGAGCTGGGAACTCGACTCCATTCTACTGTTGGACTCTAAAATACTAATAAAATAAACTTTCACACCGTTTCTGTTTAATAGTCTAGGCCTATACGGTGGAAAGTGATATAAAGCTGCATTACAGGCCGATACTCGTTTGAATTATGTTTTTCTTTTCTTACATTTGAATAGGAAGCAGCGAAAATTATGGGCGATAAATCTTGGACAGGTAATAAATCCAGGCCTATTTTCTAACTAAAATGACGCCACCGTACTGCAGACAGGCAGCAGACTTTACTCGTTTAAAATAGTTTAATGGAATTATTGTCGAATGATTACTTATTGGTATTTTTTTTTTAAACTGTGTACAATGAAGAATGGGAGTAAGAGAGACGAAGGGAGGATTTAATGGTAGGATCAGGCCCAGAATATGGTCAGTTATTTCTGTTCTTTGTGTATTGGATAGTACAGAATGGAGGATGTTAGAGTGTTAGACAGAAGGTTTTGGGTTAAATCTTTTCCATTTCAGTTGATTTTTTTCTATTTATCAAGGCTGGGGACAATTAATTTTCTATTCACTCCGTTAAAGGCGCGCGGCCTTTCTTTAAATCCAAACAGTCCAAAAGCTTTCCACATGATAAAGTATTAGAAAAAAGTCCTTGGCACGAGACGGTTGCCGCATCCAAACCCCCCCGATTAGAAATAATTGAGAATGAACGCTAATTCCACAAATTGAAAAACTTTTTGGCACGCGGAAAAGGCTTTCTTTCCAAAAACCTATTATGAATTATCTGACTGAGGAATGAATAAATGAATGAATGTCCCGTCGGTTTTAAATGAATTGCAGTTTCTCTCTGTAAACTTTAATTTGATTGAATTAAAAAATTAATTGAAACCCCCAGTCTGCTGGCAGACAGGTAGCAGGAAATTATTAGTATTATGATTATTATTATTATTATTATTATTCATATTTATAAGGTAAAATCTATCTATCTATCTATCTATAGCTCAGATATTATTTCTGATGAAACTCGTTTGGTCGTTTAGGCCTTTGGCTGGTCGACCAGAAGACAATAGAAGATAGAAATAGAAAAAATAGAAAATCAACGCACACGCTCCATTCCTCAGAACCAGACATGACGCAAAACCAAAACCTGAAACGAGGAGGGGAAGTGGAGGATGAACTCTCCTTCACCACCTTCTTTCTTTCAGTTTGTTCACCTCTATATGCTCAAGTAGATCTTTATAGCATAGATGTAGAGTAAGTAGTATCAAACTGATGTACATTACATGCGGATGGGCTCTTTAATCAGTGTTTTTGGGCTCGTGATGCTCCCTGTTCTGTACTTTCCTTATTATTTCCCGCTCGCTGTGAGCAGCAGCGCATTGATTTTGTGACACTTAGCAACTCCCACCCTGCTGAAGGCAATATTGCCGCTCTCCGTTTCCTCCGAAAGTTGCTCATACATCACGAGGCCGGGAACAAAAGCAAGATAATATGGAGACACTTCAGGCTGGGGGGGGGGGGGGGGGGGGGCAGCTGGACACACCGCTCAGCAGCAGAGTCTTCCTGCTTCTGATTTCTATTCTGTTCTATTCTATTCTGTTCCAGTATGGTCTGCTGTTTTTCAATTCATTACAATTCAGTTCAATTTCATTCTGTTCTATTCCCCTTTCTCTACGTGTTCTGTGATGTTGTTTTTCTATTCTATTAGCCTACAGTATGGTCTGCTGTACACGTCACTGTGATTTTGATTTTCAGTTCATATCAATTTTATTCGACTGCATTCTATTCCAGTACGGTCTGCTCGACGTGTTCTGTGCTGCTGCTATTCTGTTCTATTTTATTCTATATCCTCTTCCATTACAGGTCTGCTGTACACGTTCATCTGTGATTTTGTTTTTTAATTCAATACAATTCAGTTCAGTTAAATTTTATTCTATTATATTCCAGTAGCCTACTATTCTCTATTCTATTCTATTCTATTCTAATTTAATCTAATCTCTAGGCTACATGTTACTCTGTATTTTTGTTTTTCAATTCAGTTCAGTTCAATTCACATATAAATTATATTCTATTGGTCTGCTTCAGGTTATTCTGTGATTTTGTTTGCAAATTCTTATTCAATTCTAATTTGCTCTATTCCATTCTATTCTATTGTCTAATCTACATGTTACTCTGTGATTTTGTTTTTCAATTACTTTCAGTTCAGTCTATTTTATTGCTCTGCTTTATGTGCTGTTCTGTGATTTTGTTTGTAAATTCTACAGCTTTGCTCTATTCTATTCTGTTCTATTCTATTCTCCCAGTGTGAGGGGCGGGTGTGGGCTTGTTTCCGTCACCTTGACCTCCCGCTGTGCTGCGGGTCAGTTCTCAGGTATCGATCAAGGTGTGATCGGTCTGACTGCGGCGTTTCCTCCCCTCTTCCCTCTGTCAAGTTTGTCAGCAGCAGCCATTCAGTTCAGTGGCAGCCCATTGTCCCGAGGCTGCAGGTAGAGGTCAGCGCGCAGGCACACCAGCCAAAAAAGATGCAGTCAAAAAAAAAAAGAGGGATAAACTGGTTTGTCCCAATCTGATGTGTGTAAAATGCGGATTTATATGAAGAAAAAATAGGTAAAATATCATATTATAAAGGGAAAATGAGCACTAGAAAGGACAAGAAACACTAAAAATTGCATTTGAATTGCAATTGAATCACTATTCCACCAAAAGCACTCACTGATATGCTGGACAAAACAAACAGCATTTGTTTACAGCAACACTTGCCATGCACACGATTTATAGTTTATTTAAATTATAAAATGATATCCTAACCTATCAGTGACGCACCGACCAGCTCACCTTTACACCCCGCCTGAAAAACCAGACTATCCTGTTTTCAAACCCAGGCCTGTGGCAACAAAACACACACACACACACACACACACACACACACACACACACACACACACACACACACACACACAGGGTAGTAAACTGGAGAGTACTAGAGAGAGAGAGAAAACAAGCTTATCTCCTCTGGTGTAACATTTTAAAATAATATCTCTTTAATTCACTGAAGGCACGGGCGAGATAAATAAGTGTGTGTGTGAGAGAGGGAGAGAGAGAGAGAGAGAGAGAGGGAGAGAGAGAGAGAGGATGAAATACAGCGGGATACAGTGAGGGGAAAAGGTCACTGCATCTGGATTTAAACATGTGACTTTTATTGCGGGTCAATTCCGTTTACAGCTCAAACACCAACAAGCTCAAACGGTAAATTTCCGGAGGTTGAGAGGTTTGGAGTGAGGATAAAAAGCAATAAAATATTCAGGGAAGAGAGAGAGAGAGAGGGGGGGGGGGGGGGGAATAAAAAGCTTTAAAGTTTCTCCCACAGTGCAACACAATTTACGACCTTTTTAACAAGTTTCCCCCTCACACACAAACACAGCAGACCTCAGTTGGTTTTGGAAAAGCAACGTTTCTCTCTCTTCTTCTTCTTCTTCTTCTTCTTCTGACCGACACACACTTCCACTTATATGGAGATAAAATATTCACTAAAATGGATTATTAACGACGAGGCAAGGTAAGCTTTCACCGGGAGTGTTTTATAATGAAGGGGCACGACAGGGATAACGTTAAGATTTAGTGGGGAAACACTGAAAGAATCGTATTTTCACACTGGAATTAGATGCAGCAGACCTACATTTGTCAGCACTCTAAATATAATATCACATAAGGCTAAAAACAACTGCTTGAATTTAACTTAATTTGTTATAAATTGTAATAAACAAAAATGTATCCACGTTCGTAGATATTTTTAAAATCAGCCTTCAAGGTTGCATTAATATACCGACAGAGACAGGCCGTTTAAAACAGCAGGCCCGAGCCTCTATAAAGGCACAATGGGAAATTAAAATGAACATATTGAAGGGTTAAATAGCCCATTATTTGCAGCGAGCGAGCCTTGTCAGTGATCTGAAATATTACCGACGTGGTAAAGACAGCGGACAGGAAGAAAAAAAATGTGTTTTTGCTCCTTTGTGGAGTTTGAAAAATAAACCGAGCTCGTTATTGTGATGCAAAGCAACGGCCGAGGAGAAAAAAAGAGGAAAAAGCCGGCGTGTTTCCTCTGTTTGGTCAGAAAGTATTAATAATGTGAAGGTGTTTTCTGGGATGGGGGTCATTGTCTGCGGTGGGAAGCTGAAGAAAGGACTAAATTTGATTTCAGCAGCTGCAGCGGGTCAGATAAAACTTGGAGAAACATCAAATCCACCAGAGAAACAAACCTCCTGCACCTTCCTTAACTAAACTCATATTTGACTGGTGAAATATTACAAGTGTCTGGTGGATTCTGGACTCCCAGCAGCCCCCGCGGCCCCGGGACAACACAGTTAGCCCAATTTCCCTCCTGGAAGTGGAGTGTGTGTCTTTGTACTGATTGAAGAGAAAAAAAAAACAAAGTGCCAACATGCATGTGGATCGCGGTGCAGCTCCACTACTACAGCGCCTGCGCACTGATCACGCACGGTCCGCTGAAATCAAAGATAGGGCTACACCACATCAGCAATCAGCCCGGCAAAATAAACAGATGAAACCGCTGGCGCTTCCACACAGGCGCAGATACAAACCAAAGCCCTTGATATATATTTGTATCAACAAAGCTCTCACACTGAGAAACCACACATCTTGATTTACACTGAGAAACCTGAGGGAAACTGGTCTGGAGCCGAATCACGTACAAAAAGCTCAGTTCATTCACACTTAAAACGCTATTTATTTATTTTCCGCGCTCGTTACAGTTTGGCCACTCATGCCTCAAGTGGGTCAACATCAACAAATTGCCAGTTCAGAAGAACTGCAGCAACACAGCAACATAAAAACAGATTTGGGCTTTTTATGATGCAAAACCAGCCAATTAAAACATCAACTGTGACGTCATATATAGGCCTTTGGGTCCTATCTGATAATCTGCTAGTCTCAATTAAACATGGAGGGGAAAAAAAGGGACAAAATCAACCCGTTTCAGCAATTCAGTAACAGTAGAGAGGACATTTGTTTTTTCTTTCCTTTATAGGGATTAATACTAAAAAGAGAGAGAGAGAGAGAGAAGGAGAAAGTTCAACCCTGGTGTCCAGCGTGACCTTTAACCTCCCACTGGCCACGACCTCGCCTTCACCCTCTGTAGCCATATTAGTGGTGTGTGTGTGTGTGTGTGTGTGTGTGTGTGTGTGTGTGTGTGTGTGTGTAGGGGGCAAACATGAGCCATCCAGCCCTGAGGAGGTTTTAATGTAAAGACAGACGTATTGGTGGATTTTGTCACTTTTTAGATATAACTATATATACATATATATATATATTACTTTAATGTCAGGCAGCTACATCAGTGTTTTTTAAGCCTGAAGCCTGGCTGACAGGTGGGGAGTTTCTGTTCAGGAGGAAGAAACCATACTGACAGTATTTAGGGAAGATTTGAGGGGTTTTGGGGGGGAGATAACACCTAAATGATTGCTAAAATATATTTACAGATGATGTTAGTGTACCCCGAAGTCCTGCAGCCTGCAGTGACTTCATTAACAAGCAGGATACTGAAGGAGCAGCACAGACACACACATACACACAGCCTCAAGTACAGCCTATAATCGATAAAAGTATTGAATTGATAACTGTCTTCATATGGAAAGAGGAGGAAGAGGAAAGAGGAAGAGGAAAGAGGAGAGGGAGGGGGGGTGCAGCTCCTACAACACGTGGTCTTTCCTTCCTCCCTGCATGGGCAAGGCACCTGCCACCACACACACACACACACACACACACACACACACACACACACACACACACACACACACACACACACAGCCATATGCAAATGAAGCTTCTTCTACACGGCGATTTCTATTTTTTTTTTCGTACTCACTCTGTCGCTCCTCGTCGCGGATCCAGCTCTTCTTCTCTTTCTTTCTTTCGCCGTCCTTTTGTTTTTCAACCCGTTTTCTTCTCTTTATTATTTTGTTTTTTCTTCTTCTTCTTCACATCTCCAGCAAACCGGACTGGGAGACGGACCGACAGCTATTCTCCACACTCTTCCTTTCCTTTTTTTTTCTGTTTTTCTCCATAAAGAAAACCCTTCCTACTTCAGTATTCACACCTCCCTCCCTCCCTCTCTCTCTCTCTCTTCCTCTCTCTCTCTCTCTCTTCCTCTCTCTCTTCGACGCCACAGGTTTTTGACCTCCTCGTGATAGCCTATCTTTAAAAAAAAAAGTCGCTGTCATTTCCGCGGATTTCCCCCTGCCACACACACGCACACACACACGCGCGCGCTGCTCCGGTATATGGAAACGGGAGCGTAAAAACGACCGTATCCAAAAAAAAAAAAAAAAAAAAAGGAACGCAAGTATCGAGCACACGCGCGGTGTTAGGGCATCAAAATATAAAACTACAAGCTGATATAACGTAATTAAAAAGCAGCGTAATGGCGTTAATCCAAGCGGAATAAGGAGAACGCACCGCCGTGACGTTGCGGACACGCGCACCGGGGCTCTCCGCGCGTAAAGCCCGAGCTCTAACCGTGACAGATGAGCGGTAAATAAATGAGAGGAGCCCCGGTGGCCGCCGCTGTTTGTCCGCGTCTCCGTTAAGGCGTCGGGGCAGTGGGAGACGGAGCCGGGCTGCCGGCAGACTGCGGGCTCTTTAAGGCTTTTACTGTTGTGTGGACTCAAGTTTTCGAATTAATCTGCCAGTTTGGCACACACTCTTTGTTTAACGGCGAGGCGTGTCACCATGCAGGCCCCGGTACATTTTAATATTTGTTAGACGCGCTGACCTCCCGTTCACCCCTCTCTCTCTCTCTCTCTCTCTCTCTCTCTCTCTCTCTCTCTCTCCCCCTCCCACACACACACACACACACACACACACTCTATCTCTCTCTCTCCCCTCCCTCACCCTCCCACTCCCACACTCTTTCTCCCATTTCTTTCTCTCTCTCTCTCCGTCATACTGAATTGAACTAGAGTCATTACTTTGAAGAAAAATGGCCAGTAGATGTGGAAGGAGGGGGGGAGAGGGGGAGAGGGACGGGGGAGAGGGGGGTCTCTCTTTCTCTCTCTTTCAAAAAGAGTTTTTTTTCCAGAGCATTTCTCCTTTTCCCTTTGTTGCATAAATATAAATGACACCGCCGTGCACGATGACATGTGAACCCGCTGCGCAGTGGAGCTAACCGTGGTATAACCTAGAAAGTTAAACACGAATAAACAGGAGAATACTGTACAGTGTGTAACATTATAGCTCGCTTCACTCAAAAACACATAACCAGTCTTTTCTGTATAATACTTTCTTAATGGGAAGATTGATTTCCGCGCAGCCGCAGAGCTTGATATTGGAGACAGTAGTATCAGGTGAATTTTATTGATGTTATTCGACTCTCTCCAACCTGACGATGGATTTTATCGAGTGTACCGGCTAAGGCCATATGTCCACACTCCTCCACAGTACATTTACTACTATTACTTTATATCGTGACGCGCTCATGTTGGCTTCAGACCGGCAGAAGCCAAACAGCGTGCAGGCTGATCAGTCTGTTCTGTCATTTCTGCGCTGCGTTTTGATTCTCGTTTTGCATTTCAAGCGCTTCTGGAATAACAATAGGCTACACCGTACAGATATACATCAAAGCTAAGAGGGTGATATTCATTATCGTGGCGTTTTAGAGGGGGCCCCGCACGCGCACAAGAGGCGGATTATTAAAATTCACGGCCAATAGCCTTCCCGTGACAGCCCGGCAGGCGCGCGCTGCAACGGAATTGAAATTAATTCGGTGAACTCGGGATGAACCCGGGAGAGACGAGATCTCTAACACAATTATTCACCACTTTACCGAGTCTGTTTGGGAGAGGGGGGGTGGTTACCGGGCCGGGCGGAGCCGTTCCAACCCAGACCAGCGTGTTTATGTCAATAACCCAATTATTTATTTACTAAATTATCAATTTCACCCTCTCTGCCCCCCCCCCCCCCCCTCTCTCTCTTTCATACTCCAACAATATGTGTCCAAACGGAGCCATTCAACACCGAGATAAAACTGGGACTAAATACAATTGTTGCTGTGTTTGTTACTGTGTTGGATGGAAAAGGAGGCAGACAGACCTAAACCTGACTCTACACTCACTGGAAATAAGGATTTTGGCTGTTATTAATGTTTTAACACGGTTTAACATGTAGGATAAGGGAGAAAAAATGTTAGAGATATGCAAGCTCAATGAAATCCAGTTCAGTTCAATAAAATCACCAAAACTGCAACGAAAACATCCCATTCCCCTCCTGTCACCCTAACAACAACAACAACAACAACAACAACAATTACTACTACAACAACAGAGGTAGCGGAAGCAGTACAGTTGTTCATGCTGTGAGCTACAAGAATATTTCACCTATTTTATATTTTCACTAGAGGAAAATTTCATAAAAGTCAAAATAAAGCAGAAAACTTGAGGTGTGGCCGGCAACCTCTTAGTGTAATTCGCATAGCCTATCAGAGACAAATCCACAATATATATATATATAGCTTAGTTATTATATATTTTTCAATTAATTAGTTAGCCTATATATATATATCTTTTTTTATTTTTTTAATTACAGCCTTCTATTTAGCCCTACTTTTCCTATTTGAGTCTATTGCAGTGAATGCTGCTCAACATAAGCTCAAAAAAAGTCAACGAAAGAAAGAAAGAAAGAAAGAAAGAAAGAAAGAAAGAAAGAAAGAAAGAACAACAAACGAGTAGAGAGAGAAAGAAAGACATGCAGGCAGACGGAAGGAAAGAAAAAGGTCGGAGGCTCATTCTCTCAGGCAGAAAACATTCATCTTGCAGCGTTAGCATCAGATAAGCGCAGTAATATTTAGGAGTTTTGGGGACAGGCTCGCGCTGATAAGGCCGAGGAGAGGAAGAGCTGAAACAACCAGGCAGAAACAAATGGATTGGGGTTATTTCAATAGCTAACTCCAAGCGTAAAACCACCACTTTACCGCTAAACCTCTGGCTATTATCACACACATACACACACACACACACACACACACACACACACACACACACACACACACACACACACACACGATTGACACAAAGCCGCTTCTGTTAGAGATGCTATAATACCGTAATACCCTGCTATTATCCCTTCCCTCAAGATTTGAGGTCTAATTACAGTAATATTGGTAAAATAAGGATTATTTAACAACATTAAAATCAACATTAGCAACAATATTATTTGCCAACACAACATACATGGTAATACACAGCCTGAAATATTCTTGCTTTTTAATTTAAGGCTACATATTTAGACTTGGCTTTGCGTTTTTGGCCACATGACATTAGTCCTGTTTACTATAATAGATATTGATATTGTCAATACTGACCTGCACTTAAAGTTATAGATGTAGATATGCCGAGTTAAATTATTTATTGAGAGGAAGGAGTCATAGTCAAGTCATAGTTCTGTTTATTGATGGTCGAGGCCGAGTTATTTTCTCCTAGTTTACTATTAGCCTAAGTAAAAGTAAGTTAGTCTAATAAAGTAGGCAAAGTTTTCATTTTGCTTTTCAAAATTCATGGCAATTTTTGGATTCCCAAAAAGCCAGCAGCTTACAGCCTATTTAGCCTACTCAAAGTAAGTTATAATACATTTACTACATTTACTTTACTGTACTTCAGTACAGTTTTGCGGTTCTGGCACCTTACTTGTGTATTTTCCATTTTGTGAGACTTTCTTCTTTTCCTCCACTACATTTATCTGCCAGCTGGAGTTACTAGTTACTTTGCAGAATAAGTTTTTACATGCAAAACATACGATAAGCTCATAAAATATGTTGCATTGTTAGAGTTTAAACTCCAACAGTATCTGGAGCAGTTAGACCGACAACATTAAAATACTTCTGACAGGTTCATGCTTCAGTAATTTAACTCTCTGACAGAATGAATACTACTTTTACTTTGATACTTCAGTTCATTTCACTGCTAATACTTCTATACTTTTACTGAAGTAAACTTTTGAACGCAGAACTTTTATTTTTAATGAAGTATTTTTCCATTATACTGTTGCCACTATTACTTAAGTAAAGGATTACTTTTTCCACCACTGGTGAAGGCTAATATAAAAGAAAAAACAACAAATCACAATCTCTTTCTCGTTACCTCTCCCTCCATTTTCATTTCAATTTCCCTCTCCGCTCGCCCCAGTAACCAGCCTGCAGGTAGCCTCAAAAACACCCAAAACAACCTAATAATCATCTTTTTTTTTTTTTTTTAGAGGAGTGACTAAATGAAACAGGCTGCAAATGTGGTGTGAACTGTCACAAAACTTGCACCCAAACACCTGCACCCCCCCACCCTCCTCCTCCCATGTCACCAAATCCCTTCCGACCCCCCCCCCCCCCCCCCCCCCACAAACCCATCTCACCCTCCCTCCATTTTCCCCTTCATCTCTCTCTGTAGTGTGGCGGCGGGGCGGGAGCTGCTCTGCTTTTGTTACCGGGGAAGGGAAGGGGAGGTCAGGCCTTCACCTCTGCCTCGCCTCGGTATCATTTCTCTCATCTGTACTCCCCCCTCCTCCCCTTTTTTTTTTTTTTTTTTTTGCCATTGACATCCAGCAATTGGTCTAGAGTGAGTGAGCCGAGGGCGGAATTCACTGCACGACGGTGAACTTTTGACCCTTCAACTCCGTGACCCCGTCCTGCCTGCTGTAGGCTAGCTGCTAGCTCGGCCCGGCCATCTATTCTCCCAGTAATAACGCCGGATTCCCCCTCCGCTTTGCCTCGGGCAGGATGAAAGAGAGATAGAAAGAGAGAGAGAGAGAGAGAGAGAGAGTATAGGCTTACAGTCTTATTTCTCTTGTTTTTTGCCAGCCTGCTGTTGCTAAGGCGGTTTACAGGTCAGCTCGTCCGCTCGAGAGAAGGGGGGGCGGGAATCGATATCTACAACACTCCCTTAAAAAGACTCGTTTTAATCTTTCTTTCAACGAGTTTTTTCCGTGCTGAAAATACAAATCAACAGTGTGTTTGCGTACACTCACCATTAATCAAACACAAGAGTCGACGGCGACGGTTTTAGCTGTGTGTTTTAGCAGGGAGAGACAGAGGGAAGGGCGGAAGGCTGCTCAGGTTATCGACGGTTAGAATTCAAATGGTCGCGCGGGCGCGTGCTGGGTGGGATATAAAGAGCACGGGCTCGCGGGGCTCGCAGCCTGCCTCTCCCTCTCCTCTCTCTCTCTCTCTCTCTCTCTCTCTCTCTCTCTCTCTCTCTCTGTCCTCGCGCTGGTCTGAAGCGGGCTCTGGTGGCGGCGCGAGAGAGCTGCATTCTGTGGGAAAATAATAATCCTCTGGCACGCGCTGAAACGGTGTAATGATGATAAAAAAAAATAAAAAAAACTAATTGGAATGACGGTAAAGTTCATTAAAGTTTGTTAATTTATGTTTAGAGACAAAAAGCCCGAAGCATAAACTGGTAAGAGTGACGAGGAGAGGCGCGTGAGACTGGCAAGAATGGTTTGATCCTCAGTACTGTAGGCCTGTTTGTTAATTGTTAGGTTATAGTATGAATATGTATTTATTCCTCATATCTATCAGCTATAAAGACAAATCAATGCAATATTTTCAATCATTTTAGGTGTTTTCCTGTAAAGATGTAGCCTATGATGTCAGCCTAAGCACAAAAAGTCACATACCACTACTACTACTAATAGTAATAATAGCCTAATAATAATAACAACAACAATAGCAATAATAGTACTAGCCTAATAATAATAATAATTACTTCCCTAATAATAGGCCTATAATAAATAGTAGTAGCCTAGTAATAGACTATTGTTGCTGTTGTTGAATTTGAGAGTAATTTTGAGCTACAGTAGGCTGGTGAACAGTTCTGGATTAAATCACATTTCGCAATAGTCAACAAACGCAACTAAACGAAAGGAAGCATCTTACAGTAAAGAGCCATAGAGGAGACCAACACAGCGTTAACTCACAGGCTACAGCTATGTCTATTGCTCACTATTTTCTTTTTGGGGTCCAATTTGATAAACGGACTATAATGTAGCCTAATTGTCAAAAATGATAATAGACCCATTAATTATAGGTTAATGATACTTTATTAGGCTGCTTTACTGTGCCGTATTTCAAAATAAAACTAGTCTACCTGTGATTCGGCCCGTTCTACACTCATGGTACAATCATCCTAAGGCTAGAATATAATCCTACAGGCCTGTTTGTACCTTTGCTGCCACTAAAGGCCCATTAGCAGGCCGAGCTGAAGGACTTTCATTATTTTCTCTCCTTTCAAACTGAACACACAACTCAGAGTGTGTGTGTGTGTGTGTGTGTGTGTGTGTGTGTGTGTGTGTGTGTGTGACCTCGGCCTGCACTGAACATGGCATCACCAGCAAAACAAACACCATCCACCCATGACCTGTGTGACTTTAAATATTTGCAAGGTTATCGCCTCGTCATAACCCGTCGCCAAGACAAACAAAGCCTTTTCTGCTCTTATCGAGGCTTTATTCTCGTCTCATAAAGGCGGCGTTCATAAAGGCTGCGAACATATCTTCAAATAACAGACTCATCTGAACGTGTTTATTTTGATTTCGAACGATTCAATGCTGATTAAAGGTGGATTTAAAAACTATAGCCTATAGTCACTTCTTTTGTTCTATTAAAATCTCACATGAGTTTTATCAAACCCGGGTTTCTGTCGGCTCCTCGGACTCTACAGAGTGGATTTTAACGTGGTTTGACCGGCGGGTTATCGCGATATGTTTACCCAGCGAGCCTGGTTTTAATTGGGGAAACTTTTCGTTTGTCGGAGGTAAACTTCCCTCCGTGTCCTGACCTGGAAATGGCGGACACGGGGCGGAAACGAGAGGTAAACAAAAACAACCAGACGTTAATTCCTTTCTCCCCCCCTCTGCTGCTGGAGAGGTAAACAAACGGGCACACACACACACACACAAACACACACACACACACACACACACACACACACACACACACACACACACACAGAGGTCGCCGCCGCTATCTATCTCAACCTTTCGCTGCTGTTGATCTCCTACACTGCGCCTGCGCGGTTCTCTCTCTCTCTCTCTCTCTCTCTCTCTCTCTCTCTCTCTCTCTCTCTCTCTCTCTCTCTCTCTCCTCGTGCCGTGCGTGGCTCGAGCCCGTCTGCTGACCTCGCGGTGACTCCTCTCCTCGTGCATTATGCATGAGGCATGGCCGCGCGCTTCACCCCTATCAGTATGCAGCAGGCATTAGTTCGCTGCGAATGGCGATTTAAACGTAAAGCAATCACAGGAGAGACTGCAGTGCTCCGGCGTCTGGTGCAGGGTAGGTGCTCAGCGTGTGTGTGTGTGTGTGTGTGTGTGTGTGTGTGTGTGTGTGTCTCTGTGATTCCAGGAAAAAGATAGGTTTTCTCTTTGCTAATAGGCTACACAACATCCCAGCTACCATAGAAGCAGAATGAGATTCCTGCTCGAATTAAAAGGGCAAAGTAGATATTCCAAACTTAACGAAATGAACGAAAATCACCTCAAATTGAAGCCACTTCTACTGACCAAAAGCGTTACACACCAATGCACACACACACCACACACACACACACACAGGATCTTTTTTTTTTCCCATGCCCGGGTCGTTCACCTTTCTTTCTTTCTCTCTGTTCTCTCATGCCCTGCCAACAAACCCACCAAACACAACAAAACACACCCCACTCCCACACACCCAGCCCGAGCCACACATACACACACACACTTATACACACACACCTTGCAATGAAAGCTGAAAGGAACGGCAGTCGCCTGGTTACTCACCCCACTCATCACTCTCAACACACAGACTGTAAAGCCTTCTGACAGCCCGAGCGGGTTCAAAGCATTCAGCAAGCCTGTACACATAATAATAATAATACTAACGGCTCTATAGGCGAGCATGGCCCTGTGTACATACACGGGAAACAGATGACACACACACACACACACACACACACACACACACAGAGCAGACAAAGCAGCCTATAGAGAGCCGCTGCTGCGCCTCTCTCGCTGATCCAACAACAACTCACACAGAGAGAGAGGAACTGCGTTTGTGTCGCGCGTGTCCTGTCCCGGTCCGTGTGGGGGGTCACGGTGCGCGAGGAGAGGGTGTGGGGGGTGAGGGGAGTGGGGGGGGAGTGGGGGAGGGGGGGGGGGGGGGGGTGTCCGTCATTAAAACGAGGAAGTTGATGAAAAATGAAAATGGGAGCGACCAGCGACGACACCCGAGTTTTTTCTCCTTCCTGTTTACTGTCTGAAACTTCCTCAAGGGCCCGGTCCTGCTGACACACACACACACACACACACACACACACACACACACACACACACACACACATATATATATACACACATATGGGGGGTGGGGTGGGGGGTCGAGCCTATCTCACAGCGGAAATTCAAGATTCATTTTTGTCATGATAAAAAGAACGAAGCAGGATGCTTTGGAGAGCCAGGCTGAATAACACACACACACACACACACACACACACACACACACACACACATGCAAAATCCCCCACTATACTCCAACCTTCACGTTTAGGAAAAAAAAAAAGCCAAAACGTCTGTCTTAAAAATTTTCTGCGTTCAGCGTGTGTTTATTATTGTGTTATAGAATAGAATAGAATAGAATAGAATAGAATAGTTATTTTATATGATTGTTCAGAGGCACGGCAGAAAGTTGTACATACGTTTAATGTGAGCCACGAGACAAAACTAAAATAATTCATTAGGGATGCAGTTATATTTTATAAAACACTGTGATATTATTACAAAATAATAGAAGTGGCTTTTGTCAATTGCGCGCTATTTGTTCGTTTGATTGGTCTGTGGATTTAATATGTTAGGCCTACAGGTATTTAAAATAGCCACTTTTCTTACAGGCATAAAATATATTCTATTTATCGTCAGAATTTATTGTCATCATTTTTATTTTCAGATGCATAAAAATTCCATCTTTTTTTTTAATGAAAACAAGCTGCATTGCGGTTGCATTTGTTGTATTTTTTCCATAATCCAGCAGGGAAAACGTTCATATTGTACGCAGGGTTTTCCTCTGTATTTGTAATTTGCTGCTGGTGTCTGGATAATATTTATGGCGTGCTAAACGTGACTCTAAGTAACATTCTTGTGTTTCTCCAGCAGCACTTTACCCCCCTGCTCAGTTTGGCTGCAGAGACGCATGAAAAATCAGTGGGAGAGGCGGAGGGCAGCGCAGGAATCCAGACTGAAAATGCATCGGGCAGAAAGAGAACGAGAACATAATAAATGAGAGTTTGAGAGCAGAGAGCGACTTCCGAAAAGAGAACCCCCCTCTGTTCTGAGAGGACAGCGGATTAACTGCTGCGATGATGACGAGGAATACACTCAGTCTTTATTTAGAGTGTGATAGCAGAGTAAGTGCAGCTTTAGTTTGGGTTTAGTGTCTTCTTCCGCTGTGAAACACATTGGGAAAAATAGAGAGGAGAAAAGGAAAAAAAACTGAGAGGGTTAAATAAAGAAACTCCGTGGGGTTTAATAATAGGCTAATAAAAATAAAAAAAAAACTTAGGCTATCACCTGAAAGAAATTGCTAAAAAAAAAAAAAATAAGATGACAGACAGGGACACAATAGAAACTAAATGATAAAATAAAATAGAATAAAATAAAATGAAATACAAATTATTGTCCATTGAAAATTATAAAAATGTTACGCAAAACATGACAGTAGCCTCGAAACACTCTTCCTATTTATAGTAAAGCTAAAACACTGTTGAAAATTCTCCTTGAATAAAAGTGTTGAAGTATTTTCTTCCAAATGAAATAAAATAGTTTAATTCAAACTTACATGTTATTTTATTGTAAAGTTTTGCATTTCACTGCTGGAATCATTCTTCTCTCTAGTTGTCGGCCTCCGCATGGCGCCATGTTGCGGCTGGCCTTAAGACAAAAGAAGACTATTAATTTTTTTTTCTGATTATGACGTAGTTCCTTTGATCGACAGCAAAGAACCACCCGGGGATTGGCTGATAACAATCTAGCTCCAATCTAGCGCGCGCCGGGACGTGACGCCTAATGATTTAACGTTTTGGAAAGTTTGAAACTCCGCTCGGTACCGAATGTAAGTGTCCGCCGTGACACGAGACATTAAACAATTTACATGATGGATCTAAGCAATAAAAAAGCTGCGCGAGGAGACGGCGCCGCGTGACTGGTAGCCGGGCTGTTTGACAGGCGCGCTCCCGGTTCAGACAGTAGAGCGGCTGTTGTGCTGAATGGAAGAATATTCTGTGGGAACTAATAAAGATTTACAGGCTCGAGGCCTTCCAGCCAGCGCCGTGCGATTCAATGGAGAGTTTTAGTTTCACATTTACATTATCTGTCATAGAATATCATTACTATTGGTTTCAGTGGTTTCACGTGCTTCAGAGAATTTTATTATTTGCTTCAGTTGAGAGTTTTGGCTTCAATGGAGAGTTTTAGTTTCCCATTTAGATGCTGTTTCATAGAATATCATTACTATTGGTTTCAACGGATAGTTTTGGTGTCACATGGTCTCAATATTGCTTCAGAGAATTTCATTAGTATTTGCTTCAAGGGAGAGTTTTGGTGTTACATGGCCTTGATGTCAAAGATAATTTCATAAGTACTGGTTTCAATGGTGAGTTTTGGTGCCACCTGGTCTAAATCCTGTTTCGGATTATTTCATTAGTATTGGATTCATTGAGAGTTTTAGTTTTACATGTAGATGCTGTTTCTGAGAGTTTTATTAGCATTGGTTTCAATGGAGAGTTTTGGTGTCATTTGGCCTCAATGTTGCAGATAATGTCATCAGTCGCATTTCAGTGGAGAGTTTTAGTGTCACTTGATGGAGGAAAAAAAAGTTTCATATAATTTTAATAGTATTGGCTTCAAATGAGAGTTTTAGGGCAAGATAGTGTCATTGTTGTAGTATTTCATTGGTGTTGGTTTAAATGTAGAGTTTTAGTGTCCCATTCTTAATGCTGTATCATCCAGTTTTATCAGTTTGGGTGTGAACTAAAAGTTTTAGTGATACAGATCCAGAGTGATACAGATACAGAATGATACAGCTCCAGAGTGATACAGATCCAGGGTGATAAAGATGCGGTGTGATACAGATACAGAGTGATACAGATACAGAGTGATACAGATACAGAGTGTGTACAGAGAGTCACACAACGGGCCAATGTTCTGTTGAAATAATCTACACAGACTCCAACAGTGTGACTTTCGGCTCCACGGGCCTTGGGAATGTTTGTATCCACGGAGCTTTGTCATTCACACCCATCCTGCCTGGAAAATACAAGGGCGGGTGCGGACAAAGATTTTCTTGTACCCAAGGACGCATATCATTACAGGCTGTGTGTGTGTGTGTGTGTGTGTGTGTGTGTGTGTGTGGCCTTGTTCTACTCTGTTCATGAAAACGTACACTGACTTGCTGGTTAATGTTGACACACATCAGCATTTTTCAAACTGTTACTCCTTTATTGAAACCATTTTTACGCGCACAATGGCCGCGCGTAAAAGTGACGCTACCAAACAAATATGGCAGTGATACCAAATATTTCCTTTCCAAAAAGTGATAATAAAAGCGAACAGCGAAGAAATATTAATTCTCCTCACAAAATGATCACAATATGTTTTTGTTTCTCCCTCGCCTACAGATCCAACACCAAACAACAACAACAACAAAACTCATCCAGGTCGTCATGAGCATGGAGACAACAAAATCAATAACGCTAAAAAAAACAGGTAAAGAACAACCTCTGCTACTTTTGATCAACGCATCAACTCTTCATCAAATGTATTATTTAAGCACTTCAGCAAATGCAATATTACATTTTAAGAAGAATATATAGTTTACAAGGCCGTAAAGACCAAATTTATTTCATTTACGCACAAGGTACGCGCGGGGCTGAAACGTCATTTCACCCTTTATCCTGTTCATTTTACTTAATAGAAAGGGCCATAACCTATTGTACTATCACACACACACACACACACACACACACACACACACACACACACACGGGAATACACAACCACTGTACCACTGTACGCATGTAAACTACTGCAAGCGGACAGCCACAACATGAGGATACAGCACGTAGCCTGTCAACCCATACACACACAAACACACACACACACACACACACACACACATACACACACACACACACACACACACACACACGCACGCACGCGCCTGACTCCATCTGTGACGCCACCATCACATGCCCCCGGTCCAGTCACAACAACGAATAGTTAAAATATCTCAAATACACCGGAGAACCAAACACTCAGCGAGCGCGTTAATACAGCAGCATGCACGAGAGTGAGTGAGTGACATGGTAATTACACTGCGCGCTCTCTCTCTCTCTGTACCCCCCTCTCCCTCTCCCTCTCTCTCTCTCTCTCTCTCTACTTAGCCTCCACTTACAGGCAGCTTGGAAACACAACTTACTGTGCGTCCTGGCTTTCACTCCACCGGTTCCCCGACGTCCATAACGGTACAAACCGGAGCTGCTGGGCTCCGTGTGTGAACCAGAGCAGGGACAGCGGCCGGTAGTAGTGGCCTGCTCTCTCTCTCCCTCTCTCTCTTTCTCTCTCTCTCTCTCTCTCCTGCTCTCTCTACTTTACTGACCCCTTTAGGATCCCTGCGAAGCCGTTAAACCGTCACTTGCTTTCTAGAATGTGAAATATATAGTACATTGTCAACTCCCCAAAACCATAAAACTAACTTTATGGACCCCACGTGACCACCGGAGAGCCAGTGAGAGGTATCAGTCTGAGGCCCGGCCTGATCTTTACGAGCCAACTTGGAGATAAAAACCCTCATCCGTTTGACATGTAAATGTCAAAGCTGGCTTCTTTTTTTTATAGTAGTGGAGTAGTGTAGTTTGGCCCAAAGGGGGTGAGGGGGTGGGGGGGCAGCTTTAAAAAATATCTTAACACACAACAGAGGAGCAGGAGATAGCGGCTGTGTCCAGATGAGGCTCGTAGCAGGACAGAGAGCAGGAGTGAAGCCCGGCCGGGTCCAGCAGCGTCAGCCGGTGAGTTTCAAAGTTCAGCTGCTTGTTTACTGTTGGAAAGTGGGAGCGAGTAAACTCATTTGAACGGGAGTGGCCTCCGTTTGGACGGAAAAGAGAGCTCGTTAGAGAAAAGTGACCAATTTGTTCGCTGCAGATAGTTTGTTGTCTTGTCAAAGTTGGTGAGCGAGATGGAAAAAGGCCTGCGCGCGTGTGCGCGCGCGCGAGCGCGCGCGTGTGTGTTTGTGTGTGTGTGTGTGTGCCCGGGTCTGGTGTGTTTTGTGCTGCTTGTTGTTTCTGTTGGTGCAGATCATAAGATGCGCTGTGATGCTGCTGATGTTCAGAGTGTCACGTTGGAAAGTGACGTTTCTCTCTTCAGCCTCTGATGGCTTTTTGTATTGGAAGCGGCGGACGCGTCTTTACGCATAATGCGCACTTCTAGCCTTCAACACTTCAGTTTCCTCACTTTTTACTGCAACTCTGTCTGTGCATCTCAGACTGCTGGCTGGAAGCGACAGCTTGTTACTAATGGAACTGTACAAATTGTTACATTAGTTACAGAAAATGTTACATTAGTAACAATAGTTTACATGAGTTTACTAAGGTATTGTAACATTAGTTTACATTAGTTCAGGCATTAAAGTGCGCACAGGGATACGTGAAATTTGGAAACAAATACGCAAAATTCTCAAAACAACGAATAACAAACACATTCTAACGAATATTTTCGATTGTGGCGAATGCACGAGCCTGACTGGTGTCGGTGAGCCAGGTCAGGTAGTTAGCCCGGACTCACACACGGCTGAACCCGTGTCAAAACGCACTATCCCGGGCCAAGTCTGCCCAGTTCGGCCTGATAATGTGATATTCAGCAGCCTGGAGGTTTCCTTCACAGCTGAGCAGAAGACATTTCATTCTGATAAATTCAAGACTGTTAGAAGGAGCAGTGACAAAGACTAGCACGAGACAGTTTGTTTTAACCCGTTTTAACCCGTGTGTGAGCCGAGGAAGCTGCGCGGTTCCAGCTCAGGGTTTCTGAGACAGTTGGCCCGGGTTAGTGCGGGTTCTGCTTTAACCCGGGTTAAGAGTTTAGTTCAGGACCAGCCGGGTTTTGGTGAGTATGAGGAACTTTATTTTTTACTCCAAGAGAAGTTACAAACAAATACAAAAAGCTCATTGGCAAAATGCTGACAGGCCTAACAGGACGGTAGCCATTTCCCTCACACACACACACACACACACACACACACACACGCACACACACACACACACACACACTTACACACACACACGCACGCACGCACACTGCCCAACTACAAATAGCCAACTGGTCACATTTAAAAATGTCAAATATATATATACATCCTTTCTGGAACATAGATATGATCCAATAATTACAATAATAATAATAATAATAATAATAATATACAATTACACTTTTTTGAATAATAGATCTATACACATTATGAATGATACGGAGATCTAGGCAGGGCTGATTTTGTTTTTGTTTTTACTGACACACCTTCCCTTCTTCCTCCAATAAAAATAAGATTTGAACAAGAGAGAGAGAGAGAGAGAGAGAGAGAGAGAGAGAGAGAGAGAGAGAGAAATGTAAACTCAAACGAGTACGCTATACACGCGTTATAGGCCGTAAATAACTTACAATATCGCAATAAGAGCTCACATGCCACTTTTCTGGAAAGCATTTTTTTTTTTTTACAAAATATAGCACTGGACACATAAAACGATATTTAGACAATAAACAACGGGACGGAATAGGCAGATAGGTAGGTAACAAGGTAACAAGGTGGCTAGGTAGCTAGGTAGGAAGGTAGGAAGGTAGTTAGGTAGCATTTTTCATCCTTTTTTCATCTCTCACCGTCCGGACAGGTATTTTAAAACGACGACAACACAGAGGAACACTAACTTTGTTTTACAGAAGCAAAGTACCACAGTCAGTTTTTACACCAACGACCAACATGCCAAACAAATAAAAAGTGCTGCGCTGCTGTACAGTACTCTGTTCATTATAGTGTTTTTTTTTTTAAACCTAGATTTGGAAATTGTTTGCAATAGAGCTATTCTTCTTCTTCATTTTCTTATTTTTCTTCCTGTTTTCTTTGTTTTTCTTCCCTTTTTTCTGCTGTTTTCTCTCGGTTTTCCCTCCAGAGAAGCTCAGGCTTGGTGTAACTTCTCCAAACAGATTGGCGCATGGATTTTTTTTTTTTATTATTATTTTGATTTGGATTTTTTTTCAGGGCTGGAAGGCGCTGCTGGCCGTGGCGAGGCTCATGCTTTTCAGTTTGTTGTCCTTCTTCCACTTCATCCTCCGGTTCTGGAACCAGATCTTGATCTGCCGCTCCGTGAGACAGAGCGCGTGCGCGATCTCTATCCGCCGCCGCCGCGTGAGGTACCGGTTGTAGTGGAACTCCTTCTCGAGCTCGAGCGTCTGGTAGCGGGTGTAGGCCGTCCGCGCCCGTTTCCCGTCGGGCCCCGTCATATCTGGGGGGGGGGGGGGGGTAAAGATGGGTGTTAGGGAGCGTGTTTGGGTGCAGCAACATGTGAATAAACTGGTGGTATTTTAGCAGTAGGCTACACACACACACACACACACACACACACACACAGAGGCCCCCCACACACTCCTTTTCAGCCATAGTTCCCTCAGAAATAAGGTGCGTAAAGGCAAAGAAAGTGCGTAAAGCTGTCCGTCAGCCTGAGCAGCAGCCTGCTCTGTCTCTCTGTCTGACAGGAATATTATTTCCACACCGCAGCTTCTCTCCCTCTGGGGGGAAAGAGCTGCTTTTATTTGTCACATTTGTGTTTTTCTTTTTACCCAAGCAGCCACCGTTCTCCACACATTCCCTAAACTTTCCCCCCCTTCACCGTCACCCTCTTCCTCCCTCCTTCCTTTCTTCCCCTCTCGCTCCCTTCAGGGTTTTATTGCCCCGTCCTCTGCCTCACCTCCCTAATAAAGTTCCCACACGTAATAAAGCTTCACTTTTCAAAGGAGCAACAGCTTCCCAAAGCCTTCCTGGCCTCTCTTTCTCTTTCTTTCTCTTTCTTTCCCACCCCGGCCCGTCTGCGCTCCTCAGCCTGTGGGGTTTGCAGGCTGGCGTTGCCTCTCCCTGACAGATTTATGATGCTTTTGTGGAATTTGCTGAAATAAAAAAGACAGGGGCAACCATGCGGCGTCCCCGGCCCGGGCAGGAGGAGAAGCAAAACGAATTACACCCTGATGCACTGAGCAAACACGCTAATACACACACACACACACTAAGTTAACCAGAGGCCGGCCGATTGTCCCGTTTACTTTATCATTTCCAAATAAGTAAGACATTAAACTATCCGCCTAATTTCTGGTCTGCATCCAAGCAAAATTAAACAGCTCGTTCCTGCCACACCGAGACGTCAAAATCCCTCAGTGACTAATTTTTGACAGTCATAAAAATATCAGATCGACGCAGTGAAGAAGCTTGGTAGCCTGCAGACAAAAACGAGGCACCGTGGCTAATGTGTGGCTTTCAGCTCCGCTCAGCCAGCCAATTTACTCTGTCAAATCAAAGCACTAATAAGTCTATTGAATGTTTAAGTGTGTGTATACAAAGAGACATAAAGCGCCATGGCTCCTCTGTAGCTTCCCCACACACTAATACACTGTCACCCAGCCCATGTGTCCAATCACCCAACCTACTGACTGTGCATATTAATATTATCACACTAAAACTCATGATACAGTGCTAATAAAGTGTAAACACCGGAGCAGCCAGTACCATGGCTAATGTGCAGCTTTCTCATCCAGGGGAAGATCTGTGGAGTCTGTGCGTCGCTGCCCGTCGTGTTCCCGGCGGCGGAGGCGGCTGATCCCGCCGAGCCGCCCTCCTGCTTCTGCCCGGGCTGCGGGTGCCCCGTCCTGGGCGCCGGGTTGCTGCCGTTGCCGGCGGCCCGGTTGTGCTGCAGCTCCTCGGTCTCCGACGACGCGTCGTCCAGCTCGCTG